>NW_025726312.1:0-89569 GCF_021461395.2 Schistocerca americana
AGCAGATCCACACACGACGTGGCTCATTGGAGGACAGTACGACATAGGCAAGAAAATACTGTTCCCGCCCGGGATCGAACCGGGGACCTTCTGCGTGTGAAGCAGACGTGATAACCGCTAAACTACGGAAACGACGGACCCGAGGAGTCCATCCTTGTTCACTCGAACTTGCCTCAGCCTTTCTCTAGTCCGCGAATGCACACACGACAGTTCTTTTGTCAGCCTGGAACCCATCACAGCCGAGGGCTCAAGAAGTCTTCGGGGTGCTCGAGAGGGTGTCTGCCGTAGCACCCCTAACGAGATAGCGGCGTTTCACGCAGTCGTTATTGCAAGTCATACCAGCAAAAGCAATCACTTTCTCAGCAGCAGGCAGTGCGAGCCCAGCGGCAGCTCTACATGAAAGGTACCAATAGCCCAGGAAGGCCGCCGACTGCGGGAATTCGCGCCGCCCCCATCCCGCCAGCGTACACGAGACTTCCAGGGCACCCTGGACGACATCTAGGGACTGCAACAATTGGCGTTCGCCGTGTCACAGGGCTCGTTGGTCTAGGGGTATGATTCCTGCTTAGGGTGCAGGAGGTCCCGGGTTCAAATCCCGGACGAGCCCTAGCGTTTTGTGCAAACTGATCGCACGTCAGTGGCTGAGTCAGCGCAAAAAGCTCGCCGTCAATATCAAATGAATTTCTTATTCGATGTGAGCAATTGACACTCTGGTCCGACGCGTGAAGGCGATTACGAAGGTTTCGGGTACAGATGGTAGCAGATGCATGTTAGTAAGTCTTGCTTAAAGTGATGAAAAAGTGTTTCCGCCCGGGATCGAAGCGGGGACCTTCTGCGTGTTAGGCAGACGTGATAACCGCTACACCACGGAAACTGCTTGTGTGCACCTTACTTCACAGACAACTTGTACTGATGTTGCCATCGTAACTCAAAAATTCAATAAATGTGGTACTTGCAAAACGAAGGGACATGCAGCAGATCCACACACGACGTGGCTCATTGGAGGACAGTACGACATAGGCAAGAAAATACTGTTCCCGCCCGGGATCGAACCGGGGACCTTCTGCGTGTGAAGCAGACGTGATAACCGCTAAACTACGGAAACGACGGACCCGAGGAGTCCATCCTTGTCCACTCGAACTTGCCTCAGCCTTTCTCTAGTCCGCGAATGCACACACGACAGTTCTTTTGTCAGCCTGGAACCCATCACAGCCGAGGGCTCAAGAAGTCTTCGGGGTGCTCGAGAGGGTGTCTGCCGTAGCACCCCTAACGAGATAGCGGCGTTTCACGCAGTCGTTATTGCAAGTCATACCAGCAAAAGCAATCACTTTCTCAGCAGCAGGCAGTGCGAGCCCAGCGGCAGCTCTACATGAAGGTACCAATAGCCCAGGAAGGCCGCCGACTGCGGGAATTCGCGCCGCCCCCATCCCGCCAGCGTACACGAGACTTCCAGGGCACCCTGGACGACATCTAGGGACTGCAACAATTGGCGTTCGCCGTGTCACAGGGCTCGTTGGTCTAGGGGTATGATTCCTGCTTAGGGTGCAGGAGGTCCCGGGTTCAAATCCCGGACGAGCCCTAGCGTTTTGTGCAAACTGATCGCACGTCAGTGGCTGAGTCAGCGCAAAAAGCTCGCCGTCAATATCAAATGAATTTCTTATTCGATGTGAGCAATTGACACTCTGGTCCGACGCGTGAAGGCGATTACGAAGGTTTCGGGTACAGATGGTAGCAGATGCATGTTAGTAAGTCTTGCTTAAAGTGATGAAAAAGTGTTTCCGCCCGGGATCGAAGCGGGGACCTTCTGCGTGTTAGGCAGACGTGATAACCGCTACACCACGGAAACTGCTTGTGTGCACCTTACTTCACAGACAACTTGTAGTGATGTTGCCATCGTAACTCAAAAATTCAATAAATGTGGTACTTGCAAAACGAAGGGACATGCAGCAGATCCACACACGACGTGGCTCATTGGAGGACAGTACGACATAGGCAAGAAAATACTGTTCCCGGCCCGGGATCGAACCGGGGACCTTCTGCGTGTGAAGCAGACGTGATAACCGCTAAACTACGGAAACGACGGACCCGAGGAGTCCATCCTTGTTCACTCGAACTTGCCTCAGCCTTTCTCTAGTCCGCGAATGCACACACGACAGTTCTTTTGTCAGCCTGGAACCCATCACAGCCGAGGGCTCAAGAAGTCTTCGGGGTGCTCGAGAGGGTGTCTGCCGTAGCACCCCTAACGAGATAGCGGCGTTTCACGCAGTCGTTTATTGCAAGTCATACCAGCAAAAGCAATCACTTTCTCAGCAGCAGGCAGTGCGAGCCCAGCGGCAGCTCTACATGAAGGTACCAATAGCCCAGGAAGGCCGCCGACTGCGGGAATTCGCGCCGCCCCCATCCCGCCAGCGTACACGAGACTTCCAGGGCACCCTGGACGACATCTAGGGACTGCAACAATTGGCGTTCGCCGTGTCACAGGGCTCGTTGGTCTAGGGGTATGATTCCTGCTTAGGGTGCAGGAGGTCCCGGGTTCAAATCCCGGACGAGCCCTAGCGTTTTGTGCAAACTGATCGCACGTCAGTGGCTGAGTCAGCGCGAAAAGCTCGCCGTCAATATCAAATGAATTTCTTATTCGATGTGAGCAATTGACACTCTGGTCCGACGCGTGAAGGCGATTACGAAGGTTTCGGGTACAGATGGTAGCAGATGCATGTTAGTAAGTCTTGCTTAAAGTGATGAAAAAGTGTTTTCCGCCCGGGATCGAAGCGGGGACCTTCTGCGTGTTAGGCAGACGTGATAACCGCTACACCACGGAAACTGCTTGTGTGCACCTTACTTCACAGACAACTTGTACTGATGTTGCCATCGTAACTCAAAAATTCAATAAATGTGGTACTTGCAAAACGAAGGGACATGCAGCAGATCCACACACGACGTGGCTCATTGGAGGACAGTACGACATAGGCAAGAAAATACTGTTCCCGCCCGGGATCGAACCGGGGACCTTCTGCGTGTGAAGCAGACGTGATAACCGCTAAACTACGGAAACGACGGACCCGAGGAGTCCATCCTTGTTCACTCGAACTTGCC
Organism: Schistocerca americana; assembly: GCF_021461395.2. Taxonomy (NCBI): domain Eukaryota; kingdom Metazoa; phylum Arthropoda; class Insecta; order Orthoptera; family Acrididae; genus Schistocerca; species Schistocerca americana. The sequence goes on from NW_025726312.1 coordinate 3,094, forward strand.
TCAGCCTTTCTCTAGTCCGCGAATGCACACACGACAGTTCTTTTGTCAGCCTGGAACCCATCACAGCCGAGGGCTCAAGAAGTCTTCGGGGTGCTCGAGAGGGTGTCTGCCGTAGCACCCCTAACGAGATAGCGGCGTTTTCACGCAGTCGTTATTGCAAGTCATACCAGCAAAAGCAATCACTTTCTCAGCAGCAGGCAGTGCGAGCCCAGCGGCAGCTCTACATGAAGGTACCAATAGCCCAGGAAGGCCGCCGACTGCGGGAATTCGCGCCGCCCCCATCCCGCCAGCGTACACGAGACTTCCAGGGCACCCTGGACGACATCTAGGGACTGCAACAATTGGCATTCGCCGTGTCACAGGGCTCGTTGGTCTAGGGGTATGATTCCTGCTTAGGGTGCAGGAGGTCCCGGGTTCAAATCCCGGACGAGCCCTAGCGTTTTGTGCAAACTGATCGCACGTCAGTGGCTGAGTCAGCGCAAAAAGCTCGCCGTCAATATCAAATGAATTTCTTATTCGATGTGAGCAATTGACACTCTGGTCCGACGCGTGAAGGCGATTACGAAGGTTTCGGGTACAGATGGTAGCAGATGCATGTTAGTAAGTCTTGCTTAAAGTGATGAAAAAGTGTTTCCGCCCGGGATCGAAGCGGGGACCTTCTGCGTGTTAGGCAGACGTGATAACCGCTACACCACGGAAACTGCTTGTGTGCACCTTACTTCACAGACAACTTGTAGTGATGTTGCCATCGTAACTCAAAAATTCAATAAATGTGGTACTTGCAAAACGAAGGGACATGCAGCAGATCCACACACGACGTGGCTCATTGGAGGACAGTACGACATAGGCAAGAAAATACTGTTCCCGCCGGGATCGAACCGGGGACCTTCTGCGTGTGAAGCAGACGTGATAACCGCTAAACTACGGAAACGACGGACCCGAGGAGTCCATCCTTGTTCACTCGAACTTGCCTCAGCCTTTCTCTAGTCCGCGAATGCACACACGACAGTTCTTTTGTCAGCCTGGAACCCATCACAGCCGAGGGCTCAAGAAGTCTTCGGGGTGCTCGAGAGGGGTGTCTGCCGTAGCACCCCTAACGAGATAGCGGCGTTTCACGCAGTCGTTATTGCAAGTCATACCAGCAAAAGCAATCACTTTCTCAGCAGCAGGCAGTGCGAGCCCAGCGGCAGCTCTACATGAAGGTACCAATAGCCCAGGAAGGCCGCCGACTGCGGGAATTCGCGCCGCCCCCATCCCGCCAGCGTACACGAGACTTCCAGGGCACCCTGGACGACATCTAGGGACTGCAACAATTGGCGTTCGCCGTGTCACAGGGCTCGTTGGTCTAGGGGTATGATTCCTGCTTAGGGTGCAGGAGGTCCCGGGTTCAAATCCCGGACGAGCCCTAGCGTTTTGTGCAAACTGATCGCACGTCAGTGGCTGAGTCAGCGCGAAAAGCTCGCCGTCAATATCAAATGAATTTCTTATTCGATGTGAGCAATTGACACTCTGGTCCGACGCGTGAAGGCGATTACGAAGGTTTCGGGTACAGATGGTAGCAGATGCATGTTAGTAAGTCTTGCTTAAAGTGATGAAAAAGTGTTTCCGCCCGGGATCGAAGCGGGGACCTTCTGCGTGTTAGGCAGACGTGATAACCGCTACACCACGGAAACTGCTTGTGTGCACCTTACTTCACAGACAACTTGTACTGATGTTGCCATCGTAACTCAAAAATTCAATAAATGTGGTACTTGCAAAACGAAGGGACATGCAGCAGATCCACACACGACGTGGCTCATTGGAGGACAGTACGACATAGGCAAGAAAATACTGTTCCCGCCCGGGATCGAACCGGGGACCTTCTGCGTGTGAAGCAGACGTGATAACCGCTAAACTACGGAAACGACGGACCCGAGGAGTCCATCCTTGTTCACTCGAACTTGCCTCAGCCTTTCTCTAGTCCGCGAATGCACACACGACAGTTCTTTTGTCAGCCTGGAACCCATCACAGCCGAGGGCTCAAGAAGTCTTCGGGGTGCTCGAGAGGGTGTCTGCCGTAGCACCCCTAACGAGATAGCGGCGTTTCACGCAGTCGTTATTGCAAGTCATACCAGCAAAAGCAATCACTTTCTCAGCAGCAGGCAGTGCGAGCCCAGCGGCAGCTCTACATGAAGGTACAATAGCCCAGGAAGGCCGCCGACTGCGGGAATTCGCGCCGCCCCCATCCCGCCAGCGTACACGAGACTTCCAGGGCACCCTGGACGACATCTAGGGACTGCAACAATTGGCATTCGCCGTGTCACAGGGCTCGTTGGTCTAGGGGGTATGATTCCTGCTTAGGGTGCAGGAGGTCCCGGGTTCAAATCCCGGACGAGCCCTAGCGTTTTGTGCAAACTGATCGCACGTCAGTGGCTGAGTCAGCGCAAAAAGCTCGCCGTCAATATCAAATGAATTTCTTATTCGATGTGAGCAATTGACACTCTGGTCCGACGCGTGAAGGCGATTACGAAGGTTTCGGGTACAGATGGTAGCAGATGCATGTTAGTAAGTCTTGCTTAAAGTGATGAAAAAGTGTTTCCGCCCGGGATCGAAGCGGGGACCTTCTGCGTGTTAGGCAGACGTGATAACCGCTACACCACGGAAACTGCTTGTGTGCACCTTACTTCACAGACAACTTGTAGTGATGTTGCCATCGTAACTCAAAAATTCAATAAATGTGGTACTTGCAAAACGAAGGGGACATGCAGCAGATCCACACACGACGTGGCTCATTGGAGGACAGTACGACATAGGCAAGAAAATACTGTTCCCGCCCGGGATCGAACCGGGGACCTTCTGCGTGTGAAGCAGACGTGATAACCGCTAAACTACGGAAACGACGGACCCGAGGAGTCCATCCTTGTTCACTCGAACTTGCCTCAGCCTTTCTCTAGTCCGCGAATGCACACACGACAGTTCTTTTGTCAGCCTGGAACCCATCACAGCCGAGGGCTCAAGAAGTCTTCGGGGTGCTCGAGAGGGTGTCTGCCGTAGCACCCCTAACGAGATAGCGGCGTTTCACGCAGTCGTTATTGCAAGTCATACCAGCAAAAGCAATCACTTTCTCAGCAGCAGGCAGTGCGAGCCCAGCGGCAGCTCTACATGAAGGTACCAATAGCCCAGGAAGGCCGCCGACTGCGGGAATTCGCGCCGCCCCCATCCGCCAGCGTACACGAGACTTCCAGGGCACCCTGGACGACATCTAGGGACTGCAACAATTGGCGTTCGCCGTGTCACAGGGCTCGTTGGTCTAGGGGTATGATTCCTGCTTAGGGTGCAGGAGGTCCCGGGTTCAAATCCCGGACGAGCCCTAGCGTTTTGTGCAAACTGATCGCACGTCAGTGGCTGAGTCAGCGCGAAAAGCTCGCCGTCAATATCAAATGAATTTCTTATTCGATGTGAGCAATTGACACTCTGGTCCGACGCGTGAAGGCGATTACGAAGGTTTCGGGTACAGATGGTAGCAGATGCATGTTAGTAAGTCTTGCTTAAAGTGATGAAAAAGTGTTTCCGCCCGGGATCGAAGCGGGGACCTTCTGCGTGTTAGGCAGACGTGATAACCGCTACACCACGGAAACTGCTTGTGTGCACCTTACTTCACAGACAACTTGTACTGATGTTGCCATCGTAACTCAAAAATTCAATAAATGTGGTACTTGCAAAACGAAGGGACATGCAGCAGATCCACACACGACGTGGCTCATTGGAGGACAGTACGACATAGGCAAGAAAATACTGTTCCCGCCCGGGATCGAACCGGGGACCTTCTGCGTGTGAAGCAGACGTGATAACCGCTAAACTACGGAAACGACGGACCCGAGGAGTCCATCCTTGTTCACTCGAACTTGCCTCAGCCTTTCTCTAGTCCGCGAATGCACACACGACAGTTCTTTTGTCAGCCTGGAACCCATCACAGCCGAGGGCTCAAGAAGTCTTCGGGGTGCTCGAGAGGGTGTCTGCCGTAGCACCCCTAACGAGATAGCGGCGTTTCACGCAGTCGTTATTGCAAGTCATACCAGCAAAAGCAATCACTTTCTCAGCAGCAGGCAGTGCGAGCCCAGCGGCAGCTCTACATGAAGGTACCAATAGCCCAGGAAGGCCGCCGACTGCGGGAATTCGCGCCGCCCCCCATCCCGCCAGCGTACACGAGACTTCCAGGGCACCCTGGACGACATCTAGGGACTGCAACAATTGGCATTCGCCGTGTCACAGGGCTCGTTGGTCTAGGGGTATGATTCCTGCTTAGGGTGCAGGAGGTCCCGGGTTCAAATCCCGGACGAGCCCTAGCGTTTTGTGCAAACTGATCGCACGTCAGTGGCTGAGTCAGCGCAAAAAGCTCGCCGTCAATATCAAATGAATTTCTTATTCGATGTGAGCAATTGACACTCTGGTCCGACGCGTGAAGGCGATTACGAAGGTTTCGGGTACAGATGGTAGCAGATGCATGTTAGTAAGTCTTGCTTAAAGTGATGAAAAAGTGTTTCCGCCCGGGATCGAAGCGGGGACCTTCTGCGTGTTAGGCAGACGTGATAACCGCTACACCACGGAAACTGCTTGTGTGCACCTTACTTCACAGACAACTTGTACTGATGTTGCCATCGTAACTCAAAAATTCAATAAATGTGGTACTTGCAAAACGAAGGGACATGCAGCAGATCCACACACGACGTGGCTCATTGGAGGACAATACGACATAGGCAGGAAAACACTGTTCCCGCCCGGGATCGAACCGGGGACCTTCTGCGTGTGAAGCAGACGTGATAACCGCTACACTACGGAAACGACGGACCCGAGGAGTCCATCCTTGTTCACTCGAACTTGCCTCAGCCTTTCTCTCGTCCGCGAATGCACACACGACAGTTCTTTTGTCAGTCTGGAACCCATCACAGCCGAGGGCTCAAGAAGTCTTCGGGGTGCTCGAGAGGGTGTCTGCCGTAGCACCCCTAACGAGATAGCGGCGTTTCGCGCAGTCGTTATTGCAAGTCATATCAGCAAAAGCAATCACTTTCTCAGCAGCAGGCAGTGCGAGCCCAGCGGCAGCTCTACATGAAGGTACCAATAGCCCAGGAAGGCCGCCGACTGCGGGAATTCGCGCCGCCCCCATCCCGCCAGCGTACACGAGACTTCCAGGGCACCCTGGACGACATCTAGGGACTGCAACAATTGGCATTCGCCGTGTCACAGGGCTCGTTGGTCTAGGGGTATGATTCCTGCTTAGGGTGCAGGAGGTCCCGGGTTCAAATCCCGGACGAGCCCTAGCGTTTTGTGCAAACTGATCGCACGTCAGTGGCTGAGTCAGCGCAAAAAGCTCGCCGTCAATATCAAATGAATTTCTTATTCGATGTGAGCAATTGACACTCTGGTCCGACGCGTGAAGGCGATTACGAAGGTTTCGGGTACAGATGGTAGCAGATGCATGTTAGTAAGTCTTGCTTAAAGTGATGAAAAAGTGTTTCCGCCCGGGATCGAAGCGGGGACCTTCTGCGTGTTAGGCAGACGTGATAACCGCTACACCACGGAAACTGCTTGTGTGCACCTTACTTCACAGACAACTTGTACTGATGTTGCCATCGTAACTCAAAAATTCAATAAATGTGGTACTTGCAAAACGAAGGGACATGCAGCAGATCCACACACGACGTGGCTCATTGGAGGACAATACGACATAGGCAGGAAAACACTGTTCCCGCCCGGGATCGAACCGGGGACCTTCTGCGTGTGAAGCAGACGTGATAACCGCTACACTACGGAAACGACGGACCCGAGGAGTCCATCCTTGTTCACTCGAACTTGCCTCAGCCTTTCTCTCGTCCGCGAATGCACACACGACAGTTCTTTTGTCAGTCTGGAACCCATCACAGCCGAGGGCTCAAGAAGTCTTCGGGGTGCTCGAGAGGGTGTCTGCCGTAGCACCCCTAACGAGATAGCGGCGTTTCACGCAGTCGTTATTGCAAGTCATACCAGCAAAAGCAATCACTTTCTCAGCAGCAGGCAGTGCGAGCCCAGCGGCAGCTCTACATGAAGGTACCAATAGCCCAGGAAGGCCGCCGACTGCGGGAATTCGCGCCGCCCCCATCCCGCCAGCGTACACGAGACTTCCAGGGCACCCTGGACGACATCTAGGGACTGCAACAATTGGCATTCGCCGTGTCACAGGGCTCGTTGGTCTAGGGGTATGATTCCTGCTTAGGGTGCAGGAGGTCCCGGGTTCAAATCCCGGACGAGCCCTAGCGTTTTGTGCAAACTGATCGCACGTCAGTGGCTGAGTCAGCGCAAAAAGCTCGCCGTCAATATCAAATGAATTTCTTATTCGATGTGAGCAATTGACACTCTGGTCCGACGCGTGAAGGCGATTACGAAGGTTTCGGGTACAGATGGTAGCAGATGCATGTTAGTAAGTCTTGCTTAAAGTGATGAAAAAGTGTTTCCGCCCGGGATCGAAGCGGGGACCTTCTGCGTGTTAGGCAGACGTGATAACCGCTACACCACGGAAACTGCTTGTGTGCACCTTACTTCACAGACAACTTGTACTGATGTTGCCATCGTAACTCAAAAATTCAATAAATGTGGTACTTGCAAAACGAAGGGACATGCAGCAGATCCACACACGACGTGGCTCATTGGAGGACAATACGACATAGGCAGGAAAACACTGTTCCCGCCCGGGATCGAACCGGGGACCTTCTGCGTGTGAAGCAGACGTGATAACCGCTACACTACGGAAACGACGGACCCGAGGAGTCCATCCTTGTTCACTCGAACTTGCCTCAGCCTTTCTCTAGTCCGCGAATGCACACACGACAGTTCTTTTGTCAGCCTGGAACCCATCACAGCCGAGGGCTCAAGAAGTCTTCGGGGTGCTCGAGAGGGTGTCTGCCGTAGCACCCCTAACGAGATAGCGGCGTTTCACGCAGTCGTTATTGCAAGTCATACCAGCAAAAGCAATCACTTTCTCAGCAGCAGGCAGTGCGAGCCCAGCGGCAGCTCTACATGAAGGTACCAATAGCCCAGGAAGGCCGCCGACTGCGGGAATTCGCGCCGCCCCCATCCCGCCAGCGTACACGAGACTTCCAGGGCACCCTGGACGACATCTAGGGACTGCAACAATTGGCATTCGCCGTGTCACAGGGCTCGTTGGTCTAGGGGTATGATTCCTGCTTAGGGTGCAGGAGGTCCCGGGTTCAAATCCCGGACGAGCCCTAGCGTTTTGTGCAAACTGATCGCACGTCAGTGGCTGAGTCAGCGCAAAAAGCTCGCCGTCAATATCAAATGAATTTCTTATTCGATGTGAGCAATTGACACTCTGGTCCGACGCGTGAAGGCGATTACGAAGGTTTCGGGTACAGATGGTAGCAGATGCATGTTAGTAAGTCTTGCTTAAAGTGATGAAAAAGTGTTTCCGCCCGGGATCGAAGCGGGGACCTTCTGCGTGTTAGGCAGACGTGATAACCGCTACACCACGGAAACTGCTTGTGTGCACCTTACTTCACAGACAACTTGTACTGATGTTGCCATCGTAACTCAAAAATTCAATAAATGTGGTACTTGCAAAACGAAGGGACATGCAGCAGATCCACACACGACGTGGCTCATTGGAGGACAATACGACATAGGCAGGAAAACACTGTTCCCGCCCGGGATCGAACCGGGGACCTTCTGCGTGTGAAGCAGACGTGATAACCGCTACACTACGGAAACGACGGACCCGAGGAGTCCATCCTTGTTCACTCGAACTTGCCTCAGCCTTTCTCTCGTCCGCGAATGCACACACGACAGTTCTTTTGTCAGTCTGGAACCCATCACAGCCGAGGGCTCAAGAAGTCTTCGGGGTGCTCGAGAGGGTGTCTGCCGTAGCACCCCTAACGAGATAGCGGCGTTTCGCGCAGTCGTTATTGCAAGTCATATCAGCAAAAGCAATCACTTTCTCAGCAGCAGGCAGTGCGAGCCCAGCGGCAGCTCTACATGAAGGTACCAATAGCCCAGGAAGGCCGCCGACTGCGGGAATTCGCGCCGCCCCCATCCCGCCAGCGTACACGAGACTTCCAGGGCACCCTGGACGACATCTAGGGACTGCAACAATTGGCATTCGCCGTGTCACAGGGCTCGTTGGTCTAGGGGTATGATTCCTGCTTAGGGTGCAGGAGGTCCCGGGTTCAAATCCCGGACGAGCCCTAGCGTTTTGTGCAAACTGATCGCACGTCAGTGGCTGAGTCAGCGCAAAAAGCTCGCCGTCAATATCAAATGAATTTCTTATTCGATGTGAGCAATTGACACTCTGGTCCGACGCGTGAAGGCGATTACGAAGGTTTCGGGTACAGATGGTAGCAGATGCATGTTAGTAAGTCTTGCTTAAAGTGATGAAAAAGTGTTTCCGCCCGGGATCGAAGCGGGGACCTTCTGCGTGTTAGGCAGACGTGATAACCGCTACACCACGGAAACTGCTTGTGTGCACCTTACTTCACAGACAACTTGTACTGATGTTGCCATCGTAACTCAAAAATTCAATAAATGTGGTACTTGCAAAACGAAGGGACATGCAGCAGATCCACACACGACGTGGCTCATTGGAGGACAATACGACATAGGCAGGAAAACACTGTTCCCGCCCGGGATCGAACCGGGGACCTTCTGCGTGTGAAGCAGACGTGATAACCGCTACACTACGGAAACGACGGACCCGAGGAGTCCATCCTTGTTCACTCGAACTTGCCTCAGCCTTTCTCTCGTCCGCGAATGCACACACGACAGTTCTTTTGTCAGTCTGGAACCCATCACAGCCGAGGGCTCAAGAAGTCTTCGGGGTGCTCGAGAGGGTGTCTGCCGTAGCACCCCTAACGAGATAGCGGCGTTTCACGCAGTCGTTATTGCAAGTCATACCAGCAAAAGCAATCACTTTCTCAGCAGCAGGCAGTGCGAGCCCAGCGGCAGCTCTACATGAAGGTACCAATAGCCCAGGAAGGCCGCCGACTGCGGGAATTCGCGCCGCCCCCATCCCGCCAGCGTACACGAGACTTCCAGGGCACCCTGGACGACATCTAGGGACTGCAACAATTGGCATTCGCCGTGTCACAGGGCTCGTTGGTCTAGGGGTATGATTCCTGCTTAGGGTGCAGGAGGTCCCGGGTTCAAATCCCGGACGAGCCCTAGCGTTTTGTGCAAACTGATCGCACGTCAGTGGCTGAGTCAGCGCAAAAAGCTCGCCGTCAATATCAAATGAATTTCTTATTCGATGTGAGCAATTGACACTCTGGTCCGACGCGTGAAGGCGATTACGAAGGTTTCGGGTACAGATGGTAGCAGATGCATGTTAGTAAGTCTTGCTTAAAGTGATGAAAAAGTGTTTCCGCCCGGGATCGAAGCGGGGACCTTCTGCGTGTTAGGCAGACGTGATAACCGCTACACCACGGAAACTGCTTGTGTGCACCTTACTTCACAGACAACTTGTACTGATGTTGCCATCGTAACTCAAAAATTCAATAAATGTGGTACTTGCAAAACGAAGGGACATGCAGCAGATCCACACACGACGTGGCTCATTGGAGGACAATACGACATAGGCAGGAAAACACTGTTCCCGCCCGGGATCGAACCGGGGACCTTCTGCGTGTGAAGCAGACGTGATAACCGCTACACTACGGAAACGACGGACCCGAGGAGTCCATCCTTGTTCACTCGAACTTGCCTCAGCCTTTCTCTCGTCCGCGAATGCACACACGACAGTTCTTTTGTCAGTCTGGAACCCATCACAGCCGAGGGCTCAAGAAGTCTTCGGGGTGCTCGAGAGGGTGTCTGCCGTAGCACCCCTAACGAGATAGCGGCGTTTCGCGCAGTCGTTATTGCAAGTCATATCAGCAAAAGCAATCACTTTCTCAGCAGCAGGCAGTGCGAGCCCAGCGGCAGCTCTACATGAAGGTACCAATAGCCCAGGAAGGCCGCCGACTGCGGGAATTCGCGCCGCCCCCATCCCGCCAGCGTACACGAGACTTCCAGGGCACCCTGGACGACATCTAGGGACTGCAACAATTGGCATTCGCCGTGTCACAGGGCTCGTTGGTCTAGGGGTATGATTCCTGCTTAGGGTGCAGGAGGTCCCGGGTTCAAATCCCGGACGAGCCCTAGCGTTTTGTGCAAACTGATCGCACGTCAGTGGCTGAGTCAGCGCAAAAAGCTCGCCGTCAATATCAAATGAATTTCTTATTCGATGTGAGCAATTGACACTCTGGTCCGACGCGTGAAGGCGATTACGAAGGTTTCGGGTACAGATGGTAGCAGATGCATGTTAGTAAGTCTTGCTTAAAGTGATGAAAAAGTGTTTCCGCCCGGGATCGAAGCGGGGACCTTCTGCGTGTTAGGCAGACGTGATAACCGCTACACCACGGAAACTGCTTGTGTGCACCTTACTTCACAGACAACTTGTACTGATGTTGCCATCGTAACTCAAAAATTCAATAAATGTGGTACTTGCAAAACGAAGGGACATGCAGCAGATCCACACACGACGTGGCTCATTGGAGGACAATACGACATAGGCAGGAAAACACTGTTCCCGCCCGGGATCGAACCGGGGACCTTCTGCGTGTGAAGCAGACGTGATAACCGCTACACTACGGAAACGACGGACCCGAGGAGTCCATCCTTGTTCACTCGAACTTGCCTCAGCCTTTCTCTCGTCCGCGAATGCACACACGACAGTTCTTTTGTCAGTCTGGAACCCATCACAGCCGAGGGCTCAAGAAGTCTTCGGGGTGCTCGAGAGGGTGTCTGCCGTAGCACCCCTAACGAGATAGCGGCGTTTCACGCAGTCGTTATTGCAAGTCATACCAGCAAAAGCAATCACTTTCTCAGCAGCAGGCAGTGCGAGCCCAGCGGCAGCTCTACATGAAGGTACCAATAGCCCAGGAAGGCCGCCGACTGCGGGAATTCGCGCCGCCCCCATCCCGCCAGCGTACACGAGACTTCCAGGGCACCCTGGACGACATCTAGGGACTGCAACAATTGGCATTCGCCGTGTCACAGGGCTCGTTGGTCTAGGGGTATGATTCCTGCTTAGGGTGCAGGAGGTCCCGGGTTCAAATCCCGGACGAGCCCTAGCGTTTTGTGCAAACTGATCGCACGTCAGTGGCTGAGTCAGCGCAAAAAGCTCGCCGTCAATATCAAATGAATTTCTTATTCGATGTGAGCAATTGACACTCTGGTCCGACGCGTGAAGGCGATTACGAAGGTTTCGGGTACAGATGGTAGCAGATGCATGTTAGTAAGTCTTGCTTAAAGTGATGAAAAAGTGTTTCCGCCCGGGATCGAAGCGGGGACCTTCTGCGTGTTAGGCAGACGTGATAACCGCTACACCACGGAAACTGCTTGTGTGCACCTTACTTCACAGACAACTTGTACTGATGTTGCCATCGTAACTCAAAAATTCAATAAATGTGGTACTTGCAAAACGAAGGGACATGCAGCAGATCCACACACGACGTGGCTCATTGGAGGACAATACGACATAGGCAGGAAAACACTGTTCCCGCCCGGGATCGAACCGGGGACCTTCTGCGTGTGAAGCAGACGTGATAACCGCTACACTACGGAAACGACGGACCCGAGGAGTCCATCCTTGTTCACTCGAACTTGCCTCAGCCTTTCTCTCGTCCGCGAATGCACACACGACAGTTCTTTTGTCAGTCTGGAACCCATCACAGCCGAGGGCTCAAGAAGTCTTCGGGGTGCTCGAGAGGGTGTCTGCCGTAGCACCCCTAACGAGATAGCGGCGTTTCGCGCAGTCGTTATTGCAAGTCATATCAGCAAAAGCAATCACTTTCTCAGCAGCAGGCAGTGCGAGCCCAGCGGCAGCTCTACATGAAGGTACCAATAGCCCAGGAAGGCCGCCGACTGCGGGAATTCGCGCCGCCCCCATCCCGCCAGCGTACACGAGACTTCCAGGGCACCCTGGACGACATCTAGGGACTGCAACAATTGGCATTCGCCGTGTCACAGGGCTCGTTGGTCTAGGGGTATGATTCCTGCTTAGGGTGCAGGAGGTCCCGGGTTCAAATCCCGGACGAGCCCTAGCGTTTTGTGCAAACTGATCGCACGTCAGTGGCTGAGTCAGCGCAAAAAGCTCGCCGTCAATATCAAATGAATTTCTTATTCGATGTGAGCAATTGACACTCTGGTCCGACGCGTGAAGGCGATTACGAAGGTTTCGGGTACAGATGGTAGCAGATGCATGTTAGTAAGTCTTGCTTAAAGTGATGAAAAAGTGTTTCCGCCCGGGATCGAAGCGGGGACCTTCTGCGTGTTAGGCAGACGTGATAACCGCTACACCACGGAAACTGCTTGTGTGCACCTTACTTCACAGACAACTTGTACTGATGTTGCCATCGTAACTCAAAAATTCAATAAATGTGGTACTTGCAAAACGAAGGGACATGCAGCAGATCCACACACGACGTGGCTCATTGGAGGACAATACGACATAGGCAGGAAAACACTGTTCCCGCCCGGGATCGAACCGGGGACCTTCTGCGTGTGAAGCAGACGTGATAACCGCTACACTACGGAAACGACGGACCCGAGGAGTCCATCCTTGTTCACTCGAACTTGCCTCAGCCTTTCTCTCGTCCGCGAATGCACACACGACAGTTCTTTTGTCAGTCTGGAACCCATCACAGCCGAGGGCTCAAGAAGTCTTCGGGGTGCTCGAGAGGGTGTCTGCCGTAGCACCCCTAACGAGATAGCGGCGTTTCACGCAGTCGTTATTGCAAGTCATACCAGCAAAAGCAATCACTTTCTCAGCAGCAGGCAGTGCGAGCCCAGCGGCAGCTCTACATGAAGGTACCAATAGCCCAGGAAGGCCGCCGACTGCGGGAATTCGCGCCGCCCCCATCCCGCCAGCGTACACGAGACTTCCAGGGCACCCTGGACGACATCTAGGGACTGCAACAATTGGCATTCGCCGTGTCACAGGGCTCGTTGGTCTAGGGGTATGATTCCTGCTTAGGGTGCAGGAGGTCCCGGGTTCAAATCCCGGACGAGCCCTAGCGTTTTGTGCAAACTGATCGCACGTCAGTGGCTGAGTCAGCGCAAAAAGCTCGCCGTCAATATCAAATGAATTTCTTATTCGATGTGAGCAATTGACACTCTGGTCCGACGCGTGAAGGCGATTACGAAGGTTTCGGGTACAGATGGTAGCAGATGCATGTTAGTAAGTCTTGCTTAAAGTGATGAAAAAGTGTTTCCGCCCGGGATCGAAGCGGGGACCTTCTGCGTGTTAGGCAGACGTGATAACCGCTACACCACGGAAACTGCTTGTGTGCACCTTACTTCACAGACAACTTGTACTGATGTTGCCATCGTAACTCAAAAATTCAATAAATGTGGTACTTGCAAAACGAAGGGACATGCAGCAGATCCACACACGACGTGGCTCATTGGAGGACAATACGACATAGGCAGGAAAACACTGTTCCCGCCCGGGATCGAACCGGGGACCTTCTGCGTGTGAAGCAGACGTGATAACCGCTACACTACGGAAACGACGGACCCGAGGAGTCCATCCTTGTTCACTCGAACTTGCCTCAGCCTTTCTCTCGTCCGCGAATGCACACACGACAGTTCTTTTGTCAGTCTGGAACCCATCACAGCCGAGGGCTCAAGAAGTCTTCGGGGTGCTCGAGAGGGTGTCTGCCGTAGCACCCCTAACGAGATAGCGGCGTTTCGCGCAGTCGTTATTGCAAGTCATATCAGCAAAAGCAATCACTTTCTCAGCAGCAGGCAGTGCGAGCCCAGCGGCAGCTCTACATGAAGGTACCAATAGCCCAGGAAGGCCGCCGACTGCGGGAATTCGCGCCGCCCCCATCCCGCCAGCGTACACGAGACTTCCAGGGCACCCTGGACGACATCTAGGGACTGCAACAATTGGCATTCGCCGTGTCACAGGGCTCGTTGGTCTAGGGGTATGATTCCTGCTTAGGGTGCAGGAGGTCCCGGGTTCAAATCCCGGACGAGCCCTAGCGTTTTGTGCAAACTGATCGCACGTCAGTGGCTGAGTCAGCGCAAAAAGCTCGCCGTCAATATCAAAAGAATTTCTTATTCGATGTGAGCAATTGACACTCTGGTCCGACGCGTGAAGGCGATTACGAAGGTTTCGGGTACAGATGGTAGCAGATGCATGTTAGTAAGTCTTGCTTAAAGTGATGAAAAAGTGTTTCCGCCCGGGATCGAAGCGGGGACCTTCTGCGTGTTAGGCAGACGTGATAACCGCTACACCACGGAAACTGCTTGTGTGCACCTTACTTCACAGACAACTTGTACTGATGTTGCCATCGTAACTCAAAAATTCAATAAATGTGGTACTTGCAAAACGAAGGGACATGCAGCAGATCCACACACGACGTGGCTCATTGGAGGACAATACGACATAGGCAGGAAAACACTGTTCCCGCCCGGGATCGAACCGGGGACCTTCTGCGTGTGAAGCAGACGTGATAACCGCTACACTACGGAAACGACGGACCCGAGGAGTCCATCCTTGTTCACTCGAACTTGCCTCAGCCTTTCTCTCGTCCGCGAATGCACACACGACAGTTCTTTTGTCAGTCTGGAACCCATCACAGCCGAGGGCTCAAGAAGTCTTCGGGGTGCTCGAGAGGGTGTCTGCCGTAGCACCCCTAACGAGATAGCGGCGTTTCGCGCAGTCGTTATTGCAAGTCATATCAGCAAAAGCAATCACTTTCTCAGCAGCAGGCAGTGCGAGCCCAGCGGCAGCTCTACATGAAGGTACCAATAGCCCAGGAAGGCCGCCGACTGCGGGAATTCGCGCCGCCCCCATCCCGCCAGCGTACACGAGACTTCCAGGGCACCCTGGACGACATCTAGGGACTGCAACAATTGGCATTCGCCGTGTCACAGGGCTCGATGGTCTAGGGGTATGATTCCTGCTTAGGGTGCAGGAGGTCCCGGGTTCAAATCCCGGACGAGCCCTAGCGTTTTGTGCAAACTGATCGCACGTCAGTGGCTGAGTCAGCGCAAAAAGCTCGCCGTCAATATCAAATGAATTTCTTATTCGATGTGAGCAATTGACACTCTGGTCCGACGCGTGAAGGCGATTACGAAGGTTTCGGGTACAGATGGTAGCAGATGCATGTTAGTAAGTCTTGCTTAAAGTGATGAAAAAGTGTTTCCGCCCGGGATCGAAGCGGGGACCTTCTGCGTGTTAGGCAGACGTGATAACCGCTACACCACGGAAACTGCTTGTGTGCACCTTACTTCACAGACAACTTGTACTGATGTTGCCATCGTAACTCAAAAATTCAATAAATGTGGTACTTGCAAAACGAAGGGACATGCAGCAGATCCACACACGACGTGGCTCATTGGAGGACAATACGACATAGGCAGGAAAACACTGTTCCCGCCCGGGATCGAACCGGGGACCTTCTGCGTGTGAAGCAGACGTGATAACCGCTACACTACGGAAACGACGGACCCGAGGAGTCCATCCTTGTTCACTCGAACTTGCCTCAGCCTTTCTCTCGTCCGCGAATGCACACACGACAGTTCTTTTGTCAGTCTGGAACCCATCACAGCCGAGGGCTCAAGAAGTCTTCGGGGTGCTCGAGAGGGTGTCTGCCGTAGCACCCCTAACGAGATAGCGGCGTTTCGCGCAGTCGTTATTGCAAGTCATATCAGCAAAAGCAATCACTTTCTCAGCAGCAGGCAGTGCGAGCCCAGCGGCAGCTCTACATGAAGGTACCAATAGCCCAGGAAGGCCGCCGACCGCGGGAATTCGCGCCGCCCCCATCCCGCCAGCGTACACGAGACTTCCAGGGCACCCTGGACGACATCTAGGGACTGCAATAATTGGCATTGGCCGTGTCACAGGGCTCGTTGGTCTAGGGGTCGAGTTCCGCCGCAGCAGCGGCCGTGTGCAGACGTGCCGGAGTGCTCGCTCCGCGCTTGTTTGGCGGCGCCTGCAGCTGGTTGGGCCTTGTAAGTACATCATGGCCTTTGCCATGGATGATCAGTTACGCCGTTACACGTTGCGTTTCCAATTCCCGTTCGGTTTTAGCCGACCACAGGTCCACGAATTAGTCGATTTCTTCTTCGACAGATTGAGTCTTAAAGACGAGGAAGTTTTAGGATTTTCATACGATTTCCTGGCGAATGCTGTCTACGTGAAACTTGTTAGTGACGAGCCTTGTTTACGTGTAATGGACTTAACTAAGGGTACTGCCGAGTTCGTTAATTCTGATGGTGAAATTTGTAAAGTTGTCGTTACCCATGCTGGGTTAGGTCTGCGCACGGTCCGTGTGTTCAACCTACCATTTGAAATTGAACTTGCACGTATTCGGCAATGTCTGTCCCAGTATGGGAACGTATTGGACATTCACCAAGAGCAGTGGAGTGGACTTAAACACTTCAATGTGGATAATGGTGTCAGGGTAGCGCGAATTGACCTCTCGAAGCATATCCCGTCGAATGTCGTGATACAAGGCTTCCGGGCACTCGTTATGTACGAGGGGCAACCACGTACTTGTGTACTTTGTGGCTCTACGGACCATCTGAAGGCCGCGTGTCCCCGTGCTAAACCAGTGCGTCGTGTTTTGCGACAGCGCGATGCCCTTGTAGCAGGGCAGGATGGCAATAGGCCGACGTATGCCGAGAGCCTTGTCGGTCCGTCTGTCGTTAGCGCGCCACAGCTGCACGCGGCTGAGGTTGTGCCTGACGTGACCGCCGCCGATGTAAACACAGCTACGGCGAGCCGAATGCCCGTTGATTCTGACGTGGAAAACTATGCAATCGACGGGGCCGGAAATTCGCGCCCTTCTGATGCTGGCGTGGTCCGTGTGGAACTTCCGCCAGGATTGCCCGATCAACATCTGCACCCATCTGCGGAGAGTCTTCCACCTGAGGACTCTGGTAACCAGCCGCGAGTTTCCCATCCCCTTGAAGTGTCTTCTCCGCTAAGCGCAGTTTCCGGCAACGAACAGTCTCCCGCGGGTGCTACTCTTACCGCTGCGAAACCCGACATCAACGAACACGTTGAGGACGTCCGTCCTCAGAAGAAAGGACGACAAAAGAAATCGGTCCGTAAGCAGAGTGACGAGGAAACTCGTACTCTTGAACAGAAACTGCAACGTACAATCAAGCAGTTCCGGACCGATGAATGTGAGAGAATCGTTACAGACGATGGAGTACAGGTCGTGCAGCATTCAGAGGAGACCGATGTGGTGATGCATGTCGACAGTTCTGGACCCGATGCATTTATCGATACCACTCCCTCGCCGGGGTCGAGCAAGCAGCCGTCCTGGGCCGACGATACGCATTAACATTGTATTGCCCTTTCTTATGCGGGATTACAAAATTGCAACTGCTAATATAAATCGAATAACATCTGATGTCAAATTAAAGTGTTTGACTGACTATATGTACGCCGCCGATATCGATATCGTTTTCTTACAAGAAGTCGTCACACCCAAGGTCGGGAATGTCACGGGCTATGAGGCCGTCATCAATATCGGCGATGAGGCAGGGACTGCAATTTTGTACAAAGCGGGCATCACTTGCCGACCTCGAGCGGTTTTAGAAACGGGTAGAGGGATTGTCGTACAATTCGAAGATTTGCTTTTGATCAACGCCTACGCCCCGACTGGATCTACAGGCCGAAGGGATAGGAGTGTATTTTATCGCGATGAAATTGTACCATTATTATCCTGTGGTTGTTCGAGGATTTTATTGGGCGGCGATTTTAATTGTGTTGTACGCAGAGAAGACCAGTGTCCGAATTTTAATTTTTGTTTGGAGTTGCGAGATTTAATTGATGGGCTGGACTTACAAGATACCTGGTGCTCACTTCGCCCGCAGGTCGCCGGATGTACTTATGTTACCGCTGCCTCCGCTAGTCGTCTGGATAGGTTTTATGTATCTAAAGACATTTTAAGCGCTGCCAGGGATTGTGAAATATGGCCTGTTAATTTTAGCGACCACTGTGCGTATCACATCACGCTTCGGCATGTCTCGCAGAAAACCTTTTTGGGTCGAGGCGTCTGGCAACTGAACGTCGCCCTGTTGAACGACGGCGACCTGAAGAAGGATCTTATTGCAACGTGGCAATGGTGCCTCCAGCGACGACAAAGATATAGGGAGCGTGTTCATTGGTGGACGGAGTTAGTGAAGCCGCACATAAAGAAATGTATTTGTCAGTTTGCCAGGGCTAAGGCGTACTGGAAGAAACAGACGTTGGAGTTTTATTTTACCGCTCTCCGCCAGTTGTATAACGATTCCTCTGCACTGCCTGGCAATCTCCTTCGCATTAAACGTACCAAAGCCAAAATCACCGCTTTGGTTCGGGAGTCTCTGGCAGGAGCCCAAGTCCGGGCACGCTCTTCCGATGACACCTTTAATGAGTCTGCGTCCTTGTACCACGTCATACGGGAAGCTAAAAGGGGCAGACAAAAAATCATTACTCAACTGACAGATGACGAAGGTCGTGTTTATGATGAGCAAGGCGAGCTTAAGACTTTTATTCGGAATCATTTCCGGCAACTTTACTCACTGCATGACACAGATGTAGAGGCGGGAGAGGAATTTTTGTCTAACATTACGGCATCGGTGGATCCGGACGACCACGCACAGCTCCTGGCAACCATAACTAACTTCGAAGTGAAGTCTATCATTACGTCTGCGGCGAAAGGAAAAGCTGCAGGCTTAGACAGTTTGCCGATTGAATTTTATCTTCGGTACTGGGATGTTTTCGGCGACGAACTGACTATCATGTATAATGAATTGTTAATGAATACTGCTCTTCCATCGCAGTTTACTGAGGGCATGATAGTCTTAGTCTCCAAACCGTCACCGGGGACTTCACTCAATAACTTACGACCAATCACCCTACTCAACGCAGATTTCAAAATCTTTACTAGGATTATCAATGCCAGACTCAAGCCAGTCCTTCGTAAAGTTCTTGGTTCATATCACATGAACGTGGTTACTGGCCGATCAATGATAGACGCCCTGTGCGAATACCGAGATATTGCATATTTGACTTGGATTTGCAAGACCACGTTGGCAATAGTCTTTTTTGACTTCGATAAGGCATTTGATAGGACTAACCACGGATTTCTGTTCAGAACGCTGGAAAAACTGGGTTTCAACCAGCATTTCGTACAGATAATAAGCAACTGTATCTGCAATACGTCTTCCCGCGTGAAATTCAACGGCCAGTTAACAGCCCCTGTGCCCATTCAACAAGGTTTGCGACAAGGGTGCCCGCTTTCTACGACTCTTTTCGCCATTGCTATAGAGCCACTACTGAAGACGTTTTGCGTCACCTTACCGGGTCTTCAAACGCTGAATACAAAGACCGTCTGTCATGCCTATGCGGACGATATTAGCGTCCTTATCAACAACAACGAAGATTTCGACACCGTGCGACGGCTTGTACACCAGTATGCCAGCGCCTGCGGTGCACGCCTTAACGAACGGAAATCCAAAGTCTTGCATTTAGGTCCGCAGGCTCGCTTTGCGAACACCGTTTGGTTAGAGGCAACCAACCAACTCAAGCACCTTGGTTTGATTCTCACTTCGAATCCGCGGGAAATGGTGAGAGTGAATTGGGAACAGAAGCTCAACGTCCTTCGAGCTTTGATTCGAGAGCACAATATGCGGTCTTTAGATAGGATTCAGAGAGCACATTTCGTCAATTATTATGTTCTCAGCAAGATTTACCATGTTGCCGCTGTTCTCCCTATTCCTACCGATATTGCAAACAGAATTTTAGCTCTTGCAGGCTGGTACGTTTGGCGAGGTAATATTTTTAAAGTCGCTTTCAAGGCTACCGCTTTACCTCACTATAAAGGTGGTCTAGCCCTTAAAGATGTTGAATTACAGTGCTTAGCGATTTTTCTAGCTCGAACATCAAGGATCTTACGATGTAGTCAGACAGGTCTTACGGCACGTCTATTCCAGCAGTTACGACCACAGGATATGACGCCACCGATAAATGTTGGACCTATCCATCCCGAGCTCGTTCATATTCGCCGATATTACGTGGAGTCCAGCTATGTGCATCAACACCTGCAAACATTCACTGCTGCGGCTGTCTACAGTGTATTTACGAATCGGCAACAGAATAACTCTATTGAAATGAAGTATCCTGGCAAGAACTGGCGACAAATTTGGATGAATATCAGCACTCCTCTTCTTCGTTCCCGAGTACGTTCCTTGTGGTATGATGTTGTGAACGAGGTGATGCCCACGGGAGAGAAATTGTGTAAGATCCAATTACGGCCTACGCCGACTTGCGACGCATGTGGACATGTGGAAACGTTGCAACACATATTATACTGCAGAGATCAAACGCAAATCCGGAACTGGACGAGAATGAAACTGGCTCTTCTTAATAGAACGTCGCCATCCGCAATACAACTGCAGGATATACTCCACCCGGACTGGCAATTATTTCCGAAATCTAAAAATAATAGCTATACCTGGTTAATTGGACAGTACCTCTATTATATGCTGACAACTAAAACGCCTACACTTTCTGATTTTCATATGTATCTTATTGCCGAATATTACGCGATCAAACGATTACGCAAATATAAAGAAAAATTTCAGAAATTTCTCACCGTTGCTTTGATTGATGGAAAACTTTAAGTGTGCGAACTATTGAGTACGATTATTGATTTTTATTTCTTTCTTCTATTATCAGGGTATCTCTTTGTCAGTTCTCCGGACTTTATTGTTTCATGGTTGGTACCATGTGTGCACCTAAGGCCGAAGAGAAGCAGCATGCAACAGGATGCTAAACTTGTGGAGCCAATATTTATTTCTGTTTCTTTACGTTCCCCAGAAGACACGTATAGTTTGATTTGATGAAGTTTCACTCAGACGAGGCAGTATTTCTTTCCAGATACCCGTTTTTTCCTCAACACGGAAGTTTATTTTCTCCTTATTATCTCTGATGCTGAAAGAGAAACATATGCTCTTGTTGATTTTGTCTCCACCAACTCAAGGAACACACCAGTTACTTTAGTGAATAACTGCAAGGAAACAGCACGGCGGCCATCTCGGCGAACATACTCTCAACGCTAAGAGATGACAACATTAAATCAAGCCTTCAATGCAACTCAAACATCGATGAAAGCAGAACGACACGGAAACATTCATGCCATTACTAAGTGAAGACGAGCTTGAGAGGTAGTGATCCTGAGATATACCACCGCAAAATATATATATAAAAATATAAAAATAAAAAAAAAATAAAAAAAATCTCCAAAAAAAGCGTAGAAGCTAGCCGAAGAAGGCACAAAAAGGTGAGCGTATGGATGGGCTGTGTGGGGAGAAGGGAGGCCCAAAAAAAAAAAAAAAAAAAAAAAAAAAACAAAAAAAAAAAAAAAAAAAGGGGTATGATTCCTGCTTAGGGTGCAGGAGGTCCCGGGTTCATATCCCGAACGAGCCCTAGCGTTTTGTGCAAACTGATCGCACGTCAGTGGCTGAGTCAGCGCAAAAAGCTCGCCGTCAATATCAAATGAATTTCTTATTCGATGTGAGCAATTGACACTCTGGTCCGACGCGTGAAGGCGATTACGAAGGTTTCGGGTACAGATGGTAGCAGATGCATGTTAGTAAGTCTTGCTTAAAGTGATGAAAATGTGTTTCCGCCCGGGATCGAAGCGGGGACCTTCTGCGTGTTAGGCAGACGTGATAACCGCTACACCACGCAAACTGCTTGTGTGCACCTTACTTCACAGACAACTTGTACTGATGTTGCCATCGTAACTAAAAAATTCAATAAATGTGGTACTTGCAAAACGAAGGGACATGCAGCAGATCCACACACGACGTGGCTCATTGGAGGACAATACGACATAGGCAGGAAAATACTGTTCCCGCCCGGGATCGAACCGGGGACCTTCTGCGTGTGAAGCAGACGTGATAACCGCTACACTACGGAAACGACGGACCCGAGGAGTCCATCCTTGTTCACTCGAACTTGCCTCAGCCTTTCTCAAGTCCGCGAATGCACACACGACAGTTCTTTTGTCAGCCTGGAACCCATCACAGCCGAGGGCTCAAGAAGTCTTCGGGGTGCTCGAGAGGGTGTCTGCCGTAGCACCCCTAACGAGATAGCGGCGTTTCACGCAGTCGTTATTGCAAGTCATACCAGCAAAAGCAATCACTTTCTCAGCAGCAGGCAGTGCGAGCCCAGCGGCAGCTCTACATGAAGGTACCAATAGCCCAGGAAGGCCGCCGACTGCGGGAATTCGCGCCGCCCCCATCCCGCCAGCGTACACGAGACTTCCAGGGCACCCTGGACGACATCTAGGGACTGCAACAATTGGCATTCGCCGTGTCACAGGGCTCGTTGGTCTAGGGGTATGATTCCTGCTTAGGGTGCAGGAGGTCCCGGGTTCAAATCCCGGACGAGCCCTAGCGTTTTGTGCAAACTGATCGCACGTCAGTGGCTGAGTCAGCGCAAAAAGCTCGCCGTCAATATCAAATGAATTTCTTATTCGATGAGAGCAATTGACACTCGGGTCCGACGAGTGAAGGCGGTTACGAAGGTTTCGGGTACAGATGGTAGCAGATGCATGTTAGTAAGTCTTGCTTAAAGTGATGAAAAAGTGTTTCCGCCCGGGATCGAACCGGGGACCTTCTGCGTGTTAGGCACACGCGATAACCGCTACACCACGGAAACTGGTTGTGCGCACTTTACTTCACAGACAACTTGTAGTGATGTTGCCATCGTAACTCAAAAATTCAATAAATGTGGTACTTGCAAAATGAAGGGACATGCAGCAGATCCACACACGACGTGGCTCATTGGAGGACAATACGACATAGGCAGGAAAATACTGTTCCCGCCCGGGATCGAACCGGGGACCTTCTGCGTGTGAAGCAGACGTGATAACCGCTACACTACGGAAACGACGGACCCGAGGAGTCCATCCTTGTTCACTCGAACTGGCCTCAGCCTTTCTCAAGTCCGCGAATGCACACACGACAGTTCTTTTGTCAGCCTGGAACCCATCACAGCCGAGGGCTCAAGAAGTCTTCGGGGTGCTCGAGAGGGTGTCTGCCGTAGCACCCCTAACGAGATAGCGGCGTTTCACGCAGTCGTTATTGCAAGTCATACCAGCAAAAGCAATCACTTTCTCAGCAGCAGGCAGTGCGAGCCCAGCGGCAGCTCTACATGAAGGTACCAATAGCCCAGGAAGGCCGCCGACTGCGGGAATTCGCGCCGCCCCCATCCCGCCAGCGTACACGAGACTTCCAGGGCACCCTGGACGACATCTAGGGACTGCAACAATTGGCATTCGCCGTGTCACAGGGCTCGTTGGTCTAGGGGTATGATTCCTGCTTAGGGTGCAGGAGGTCCCGGGTTCAAATCCCGGACGAGCACTAGCGTTTTGTGCAAACTGATCGTACGGCAGTGGCTGAGTCAGCGCAAAAAGCTCGCCGTCAATATCAAATGAATTTCTTATTCGATGAGAGCAATTGACACTCGGGTCCGACGAGTGAAGGCGGTTACGAAGGTTTCGGGTACAGATGGTAGCAGATGCATGTTAGTAAGTCTTGCTTAAAGTGATGAAAAAGTGTTTCCGCCCGGGATCGAAGCGGGGACCTTCTGCGTGTTAGGCAGACGTGATAACCGCTACACCACGGAAACTGCTTGTGTGCACCTTACTTCACAGACAACTTGTACTGATGTTGCCATCGTAACTAAAAAATTCAATAAATGTGGTACTTGCAAAACGAAGGGACATGCAGCAGATCCACACACGACGTGGCTCATTGGAGGACAATACGACATAGGCAGGAAAATACTGTTGCCGCCCGGGATCGAACCGGGGACCTTCTGCGTGTTTTTTTTTTTTTTTTCTTTTGTTTTATTTTTTTTAGACCGCTCGGCCACGCTACCTACGCGCCACGGTGGTCACAGGAGCTGCGTTCTTACCCACGAGACCACACCGCAATGGCACAAAAACGAGAAGTAAAAACTGGCAGCGGTGGGATTCGAACCCACGCCTCCGAAGAGACTGGTGCCTTAAACCAGCGCCTTAGACCGCTTTTTTTTTTTTTTTTTTTTTTTTTTTTATTTTTTTGGTTGCTCACTGTCTAGTTCTTTTTTTTTTGTATTAGTTTGTTTGTTTTATTTTCGCTTTTTTTTTTCTTGTAAGGGAAGAATCTTCATTGAATGCAAAAAATAAGTGTTATGGTAAGGCACTATTGCCATAGCCTTATTGTCTTCTTGATAGGTATAATAATAATAAAAAAAAAGGAGAAAAATCCTCTTCCATTAAAAGAAATGAGACTTCCATGTTAGTAATAAAATCGAAAAAAAAAAAAAACTTATCTGTACCCTACGATGGTGATTTTTTTGTTGTTTCTTGTTCTTAATTTTTTTTTCTTTTTTTTTTTTTTTCCTTTTTAACGTTTTTTTGTTTTTTTTTCGGCTCTGCTGTGGAACGAACAAAATAGCCTTCTGAGTTAGCAGAGTATAATTGATGGTTATATGAAGCTGGAAAATTGTAATTTTTTTTTTTCCTGGTTTTTAGAAAACAAGCGTCCATTCGCTTAAAGAAATGATTTGTGTTTATCGCAGCCGCATGTCAACCAATGCCCAGTCGCTCAAATACTATTTTTAGCATATTGCCGTAGTTCTTCTTGTGATCTTTATATTTCAGGGCTCTATAAAAAGCAAACTTCAAGTTCACGTAAAACTCAATGGAATTGTCAGATCCCAGGTGATTAATTACGTAGTTCACATAGTGTCCCATTAACCAGTGGACGGAGTTGTTTTTTGCTGCGGGAAAATAGCGAGTCTGAGGCCTGAGGAATGTCACAGGGGGAAAATTTTCTACCGAAGACCTCGTAAGAAATGCAAGTTGTTCTCTAATCCAATTACAGATTTGTAGATTCCCACCGCACGTTAATCTGTGCACTAACGTATCGATCAGTTTGCATTTGAGACATAGATTCGTTTCGCTGATGCCGATTGCATGTAGCCTTTCATTAGTGCTGATGGTCCCATTCACTGTTTTATACCATGTTGATTTGACGTCGGATGGAAGACTACGCATATGAATATTTTCCCATATGGCGTCCCAATCAAAATGTGGGTATTTGCTTTCTAATTTGTTTCTCCCCTCCATTTTCCTTCGATGACACAGAATATCGCGGGCCGTGATCCGTCGTGAGTTGATTATGGCATTGCCAAGATAGCTGAGTTCCACGAAATATACTCGAACGTGCTGGAGCCGGTTATTTATTTTTTGCACATTCACCGGTGGCTGTAGACTTGCAGGCCTGACAACTTCAAATAATTTAGTTGTAACGCTGTCAGCGTGGTCGCTAAGGATAGTGGCGGTCCTTTTTATAAAAAGTGCAGACGCCTTATTTCTAATGTCAACTAAACCTAAACCTCCTTTCCTGGGATCTAAGGTCGCTGTTGTTGCAGCTACTCGGAATATTTCACCTCTCCACAGATAACTGGCAATGGTAGACATTATCTGTTTTCCAATCATTTTTGGTAACGGGAAGATCTGCGCTGTAAAGTAACCTTTGGAGAGGAGGCAGTTGTTAATGAAAAGTACCCTCTGAAACTGGTTCATATTACGGGAAAGGTTTTCTCTTGTTATTCCAAGAATTTGTCCTGACGTATTTCTCCAATTGATAGCTGCCATTTTCAATGGACAAGGCGTCAGCGTTATTCCCAGTGCTTTGCACTGGGTGACTTTTGTCGCCCAGGCTAATGTGGTGTGTTGAAAACCCCGTAGGTTTAAAAGTTTGCTTTTGTTTGCGTTGAGACTCGCTCCGGAGACGCTACAGTACTTCTTAATTAATATGTCCAATTTCGAAATGTCTTCGGCATTACGCACTACGACTCCGACATCATCGGCATAGGCGTTTATAACAGTTCGGTGAGCAGATAATGTGAGGCCAGTCAGGGTGACATGAACACTGCGGAGAAAAGGCTCTAAAGACAGCACGAAGAGGAGCATTGAGAGGGGGCTGCCTTGAGGCACGCCACGCCTGATCTGGATCTGCTTTGTCCTCTGGCTGTTAACTGAGATACAAGCGCTGATTCCTGTTGCAATATTTCTAATCACACTTAGGACGCGCTCATTAAAACCTATTTTCTTCAGTGTGGCATTAAGGAATCTATGATCCACACGATCAAAAGCTTTCTGGAAGTCAATAAACATGATAGCACATTTGATATTGGTCACAGCAGTGATTGCAATTACATCTCTATATTCAGCTATGCTTTTAAAAATACTCCTATTAGGAACACATGACTGGTATGGGCTTACTATCTTTGTAGCGAGCTGTGAGAGTCTGTTGTTTATAATTCTGCTGATAATTTTATAATCAGAGTTTAACAGAGAGATAGGACGAAAGTTATTAAGGTTTGTTTTTGCAGTAGTTTTTGGAATGAGTACTATTGTACTCTCTTTAAAAACAGAAGGTATCTGTTTTCCCTGAAGCACCTCGTTTGTGATT
Source organism: Schistocerca americana (assembly GCF_021461395.2). Taxonomy (NCBI): domain Eukaryota; kingdom Metazoa; phylum Arthropoda; class Insecta; order Orthoptera; family Acrididae; genus Schistocerca; species Schistocerca americana. The sequence continues at coordinate 29,638 of NW_025726312.1, forward strand.
CGGGTAAACATGTCACCAATCAAAGGCCAGTATCGTATATAAAATTCAACAGGCAAACCATCCGGTCCCGGCGATTTCTTCAAAGGAGACTTGCAGATGGTTCTGTAGATTTCTTCGTTAGGACACTCGACGAGAAGGTTTTCGTTTTCCTCATCCGACACCTGAGGAGCTATGGAACTAAGGTAATCATCGAAGGACTCTTCACATACAGGACTGACTGAGTATAGGTCTTCGTAATACTTGTGCACTGCATTGACGATGGCTCTCTGAGTCGTGAGTGTCTCGCCATTTTCAGACTGAAGTCCATCGATGAAGGTGCGTCTCCTATTTCTTTCGTGCCTCAGTAGATGGTACAAGGAAGCACGTTCATCCTCCACGACTGTTTTAGCCTTTGATTTTATTTTCAGACCCTCCATCTGCTGTCTTTTAATGCTGAGCAATTTGGCCTTGGTTCGCTTGATATCTACCAGACGGATGTTGGAAGTGTCTGCCTGCTCGTATAGATTTCGCAGCACGGTGTAATAAAATTCTATGGAATTTTTCAAGTCTTTCGATCGTTGTGCACCATAATGGATGAGAACTTTTCGCAGTTTAGGCTTTGCCCTGTTGCACCACCAGTCTAGTACTGAGACATGCCTGTTTACGGAGCGGAGGCACATCGCCCACGCTTCTGTCAAACTTTCCTCTAGTCCGTCTTCCTGCATCAGTGACATGTTAAGGTGCCATTGACTTCTGAAACGACGAGTAGGTTGCGCAGTAAGGCTGACGGTAGCAAGCACGGCACTATGATCAGAAAAGTAGACAGGAGTCGTCTCCGCTTTAATGAAAGAGCTGACTAGACTTTGCGATATGTAGAGTCTGTCAATTCTACTTCGTGATTGAGGACCGATATATGTGAAAGCCACAAATGTGGGATACGTTATTTCCCAAGCATCTTTAAGCTGTAAAACAGTGACAAAACGCTTCAATTCATTGCAGTTATTAAAATTTGGAACCTGGTCTTTTTTATTGATCACACAATTAAAATCACCGCCGATTATAAGATCCGTTGGGTTTTTCCGCAATAAATAAATGATCTCGTCTTTAAAGAACTGTGCTCTTGCCATTCTATTGGATGTGCCGGAAGGGGCATACAGATTGATAAGAGTAAAACCAAAGACTTTTATACCTATCGCTCTGCCGGATTCCAATCTTTCAATATCTGTGACAGGGATCCCCTCCCTGACTAAAATTGCTGTCCCTATGTTAGTGTCAAGCGAGACATTTGAAATAGACAAATATCCTGGCACTGTAAGGTTAGTGAGTACAACTTCTTGTAGGAAAACAATGTCCGTCCCTGACTCATATAGGTACTCTTTGAGCGCCGCAATTTTAGTCGTCGATGTAATCCTGTTAATATTGATAGTGGCAAAAGTATACGCCTGGGACATTTAGTTTACATAAAAATGTACATAAAGGAATAAAAAAAATTGTAAAATAATGATAAAAACAGGGAGCTGTGTCGCTTCTAGAAGGGATAAAATATTCCACTTCAACAAGCACCTGCAAGAATAATCTACAGAGAAATACCTATGAGTATGGAAAATACATGAACCACTGCGTTTGGTTCCTCCGAAAAATGACTAAGACAATAGGACAATCAGAACGTACAGCGGTTCAACGATATTTTTTCCCCCCTTTTTTTTTTTTTTTTTTTTTTTTTTTTTTGGTGAATGGTGATCCTCAGTGTGGTGGAGTATTCCTAAGTTCTCGGGTTTTAGCTTTGCAGAGGGGCTTTCCATCAGTAATGGTACTTGAAGGTACATCCTTAGGTTTTTCCGTAATAATTTCATACAGGACATTCTTGGCCATTGCGTCATCTTGTCCAGGGTGTTGTTTGCTTTGGTTACGGGAAGCTTTGAGATTAGGTTGCGGTTTAAGTCTACGTCTTTGGACATCGTGGTTCAACGCGCCGTCCTTCGCGGTGTCTATCTTCACCACCGTAGAGACCGAAGCTGCCTCAACAGTGTCCTGTTCATGACGTCCACTTCCTTGTCCTTCCGGCACTAACTCCAGGGCACTGACTGAATCGGTTGGTTGGGGGTCGGTAAGTTCGTGAATGCGGTTCTGCTCCGTCACCTCATGGGGTTCGGAGTGCGGCACGTCCGTCGCCGCGACAACCGTTACTGCTTCGCCTCTGTGGTCGGTTGGTACCTGTGCGGCAGCCGACAGCGGTTGGGTTGTCTTAGCCGCTGTCGTCATTTCCATACATGTACTGTCTGTTTCCTCTAACACATTTGCGTCACACTGCTTCTGTTTGCGGGTGGAGGGGGAGTTGCGGGAGGACTCGCCGTCCGAGCCGTCATCAGTCACCTCCAACGGTCGTTTCTTATTCTGAAGATCGCATTCGGGAACAGAAGGGTGACTTGTTATTACTTGCAGAGGTGGGAACTCTGTGTTAGTTACAGCGGGCATTGTAGAAGTACCTGCACCACTGTCATTAGCAGAAGGAGGGGAGTTGTTGCTTGGTAAGACGTCGCTAAGGGTCAATTTTTGACGCTGTGTTAGATTATTCCGGAGGACAAAAACACGGCGTGGACAATCTTGTCTGAAATGACCTGTCTCGTTACAAATATTACACGTACGCTCCTGTCCAGAATAAACAACATGTGCTTTATGACCTGCAACAGATATATGGGACGGAATATTGGCTTTCACCTCCATTTCGACGGACCTAATGCCATTATAACACTGTATCTTGTACAGCTTCGACCATCTTTCGTTATAGATGGATTTAACTTCCCCATATTTAGATAGAGCGTCTTTGATCAACTGATTGTCAACTTCGATAGGAACGTTCAAAATCCTCACATTGGTGTACATGATATCAGCTTTTCGTACAGAAACATTACTTTTGGAACCATCTCGATGAACAAATTCAACAGAATTACCCCATTTTGCAATTAACTTATCGATAGTCACGGAGTTCAGAAATTTAACATAAACACAGTATTTTTCAGCATCTAACTGCGTGGTGTGAACAGAGTCAGAATTGATACAGATTACCTCTGTGAGCCAGTCATGGATCTCCAGTGCAGTGGGTTGGACCGGCCGGGTTTCCTTCTCGAACGAGAAGACTAACGTATTCTTCCTGACGGTGTCAGACATGATCTTCCGTGCCGACGAAATTCCGGTACAAACCGAAATCGCGACGAAGAACGAAACGGAGAGTGGACAATAACACTTCAAAAACACTTATCAGGACCACTAAATGCAATAACACTACGAAAATGCACAGACAGCTGTACGTAAACACAAAACACCGGCGATTGCGCAAGCGTGTGCGGAGCAAGCAACAAGCACGTCCGACCGCGGCGACGGCTAAAGCCAGAATGCGTGTGAAGCAGACGTGATAACCGCTACACTACGGAAACGACGGACCAGAGGAGTCCATCCTTGTTCACTCGAACTTGCCTCAGCCTTTCTCAAGTCCGCGAATGCACACACGACAGTTCTTTTGTCAGCCTGGAACCCATCACAGCCGAGGGCTCAAGAAGTCTTCGGGGTGCTCGAGAGGGTGTCTGCCGTAGCACCCCTAACGAGATAGCGGCGTTTCACGCAGTCGTTATTGCAAGTCATACCAGCAAAAGCAATCACTTTCTCAGCAGCAGGCAGTGCGAGCCCAGCGGCAGCTCTACATGAAGGTACCAATAGCCCAGGAAGGCCGCCGACTGCGGGAATTCGCGCCGCCCCCATCCCGCCAGCGTACACGAGACTTCCAGGGCACCCTGGACGACATCTAGGGACTGCAATAATTGGCATTGGCCGTGTCGCAAGGCTCGTTGGTCTAGGGGTATGATTCCTGCTTAGGGTGCAGGAGGTCCCGGGTTCAAATCCCGGACGAGCCCTAGCGTTTTGTGCAAACTGATCGCACGTCAGTGGCTGAGTCAGCGCAAAAAGCTCGCCGTCAATATCAAATGAATTTTTTATTCGATGTGAGCAATTGACACTCTGGTCCGACGCGTGAAGGCGATTACGAAGGTTTCGGGTACAGATGGTAGCAGATGCATGGTAGTAAGTCTTGCTTAAAGTGATGAAAAAGTGTTTCCGCCCGGGATCGAACCGGGGACCTTCTGCGTGTTAGGCAGACGTGATAACCGCTACACCACGGAAACTGCTTGTGTGCACCTTACTTCACAGACAACTTGTACTGATGTTGCCATCGTAACTCAAAAATTCAATAAATGCGGTACTTGCAAAACGAAGGGACATGCAGCAGATCCACACACGACGTGGCTCATTGGAGGACAATACGACATAGGCAGGAAAACACTGTTCCCGCCCGGGATCGAACCGGGGACCTTCTGCGTGTGAAGCAGACGTGATAACCGCTACACTACGGAAACGACGGACCCGAGGAGTCCATCCTTGTTCACTCGAACTTGCCTCAGCCTTTCTCTCGTCCGCGAATGCACACACGACAGTTCTTTTGTCAGTCTGGAACCCATCACAGCCGAGGGCTCAAGAAGTCTTCGGGGTGCTCGAGAGGGTGTCTGCCGTAGCACCCCTAACGAGATAGCGGCGTTTCGCGCAGTCGTTATTGCAAGTCATATCAGCAAAAGCAATCACTTTCTCAGCAGCAGGCAGTGCGAGCCCAGCGGCAGCTCTACATGAAGGTACCAATAGCCCAGGAAGGCCGCCGACCGCGGGAATTCGCGCCGCCCCCATCCCGCCAGCGTACACGAGACTTCCAGGGCACCCTGGACGACATCTAGGGACTGCAATAATTGGCATTGGCCGTGTCACAGGGCTCGTTGGTCTAGGGGTCGAGTTCCGCCGCAGCAGCGGCCGTGTGCAGACGTGCCGGAGTGCTCGCTCCGCGCTTGTTTGGCGGCGCCTGCAGCTGGTTGGGCCTTGTAAGTACATCATGGCCTTTGCCATGGATGATCAGTTACGCCGTTACACGTTGCGTTTCCAATTCCCGTTCGGTTTTAGCCGACCACAGGTCCACGAATTAGTCGATTTCTTCTTCGACAGATTGAGTCTTAAAGACGAGGAAGTTTTAGGATTTTCATACGATTTCCTGGCGAATGCTGTCTACGTGAAACTTGTTAGTGACGAGCCTTGTTTACGTGTAATGGACTTAACTAAGGGTACTGCCGAGTTCGTTAATTCTGATGGTGAAATTTGTAAAGTTGTCGTTACCCATGCTGGGTTAGGTCTGCGCACGGTCCGTGTGTTCAACCTACCATTTGAAATTGAACTTGCACGTATTCGGCAATGTCTGTCCCAGTATGGGAACGTATTGGACATTCACCAAGAGCAGTGGAGTGGACTTAAACACTTCAATGTGGATAATGGTGTCAGGGTAGCGCGAATTGACCTCTCGAAGCATATCCCGTCGAATGTCGTGATACAAGGCTTCCGGGCACTCGTTATGTACGAGGGGCAACCACGTACTTGTGTACTTTGTGGCTCTACGGACCATCTGAAGGCCGCGTGTCCCCGTGCTAAACCAGTGCGTCGTGTTTTGCGACAGCGCGATGCCCTTGTAGCAGGGCAGGATGGCAATAGGCCGACGTATGCCGAGAGCCTTGTCGGTCCGTCTGTCGTTAGCGCGCCACAGCTGCACGCGGCTGAGGTTGTGCCTGACGTGACCGCCGCCGATGTAAACACAGCTACGGCGAGCCGAATGCCCGTTGATTCTGACGTGGAAAACTATGCAATCGACGGGGCCGGAAATTCGCGCCCTTCTGATGCTGGCGTGGTCCGTGTGGAACTTCCGCCAGGATTGCCCGATCAACATCTGCACCCATCTGCGGAGAGTCTTCCACCTGAGGACTCTGGTAACCAGCCGCGAGTTTCCCATCCCCTTGAAGTGTCTTCTCCGCTAAGCGCAGTTTCCGGCAACGAACAGTCTCCCGCGGGTGCTACTCTTACCGCTGCGAAACCCGACATCAACGAACACGTTGAGGACGTCCGTCCTCAGAAGAAAGGACGACAAAAGAAATCGGTCCGTAAGCAGAGTGACGAGGAAACTCGTACTCTTGAACAGAAACTGCAACGTACAATCAAGCAGTTCCGGACCGATGAATGTGAGAGAATCGTTACAGACGATGGAGTACAGGTCGTGCAGCATTCAGAGGAGACCGATGTGGTGATGCATGTCGACAGTTCTGGACCCGATGCATTTATCGATACCACTCCCTCGCCGGGGTCGAGCAAGCAGCCGTCCTGGGCCGACGATACGCATTAACATTGTATTGCCCTTTCTTATGCGGGATTACAAAATTGCAACTGCTAATATAAATCGAATAACATCTGATGTCAAATTAAAGTGTTTGACTGACTATATGTACGCCGCCGATATCGATATCGTTTTCTTACAAGAAGTCGTCACACCCAAGGTCGGGAATGTCACGGGCTATGAGGCCGTCATCAATATCGGCGATGAGGCAGGGACTGCAATTTTGTACAAAGCGGGCATCACTTGCCGACCTCGAGCGGTTTTAGAAACGGGTAGAGGGATTGTCGTACAATTCGAAGATTTGCTTTTGATCAACGTCTACGCCCCGACTGGATCTACAGGCCGAAGGGATAGGAGTGTATTTTATCGCGATGAAATTGTACCATTATTATCCTGTGGTTGTTCGAGGATTTTATTGGGCGGCGATTTTAATTGTGTTGTACGCAGAGAAGACCAGTGTCCGAATTTTAATTTTTGTTTGGAGTTGCGAGATTTAATTGATGGGCTGGACTTACAAGATACCTGGTGCTCACTTCGCCCGCAGGTCGCCGGATGTACTTATGTTACCGCTGCCTCCGCTAGTCGTCTGGATAGGTTTTATGTATCTAAAGACATTTTAAGCGCTGCCAGGGATTGTGAAATATGGCCTGTTAATTTTAGCGACCACTGTGCGTATCACATCACGCTTCGGCATGTCTCGCAGAAAACCTTTTTGGGTCGAGGCGTCTGGCAACTGAACGTCGCCCTGTTGAACGACGGCGACCTGAAGAAGGATCTTATTGCAACGTGGCAATGGTGCCTCCAGCGACGACAAAGATATAGGGAGCGTGTTCATTGGTGGACGGAGTTAGTGAAGCCGCACATAAAGAAATGTATTTGTCAGTTTGCCAGGGCTAAGGCGTACTGGAAGAAACAGACGTTGGAGTTTTATTTTACCGCTCTCCGCCAGTTGTATAACGATTCCTCTGCACTGCCTGGCAATCTCCTTCGCATTAAACGTACCAAAGCCAAAATCACCGCTTTGGTTCGGGAGTCTCTGGCAGGAGCCCAAGTCCGGGCACGCTCTTCCGATGACACCTTTAATGAGTCTGCGTCCTTGTACCACGTCATACGGGAAGCTAAAAGGGGCAGACAAAAAATCATTACTCAACTGACAGATGACGAAGGTCGTGTTTATGATGAGCAAGGCGAGCTTAAGACTTTTATTCGGAATCATTTCCGGCAACTTTACTCACTGCATGACACAGATGTAGAGGCGGGAGAGGAATTTTTGTCTAACATTACGGCATCGGTGGATCCGGACGACCACGCACAGCTCCTGGCAACCATAACTAACTTCGAAGTGAAGTCTATCATTACGTCTGCGGCGAAAGGAAAAGCTGCAGGCTTAGACGGTTTGCCGATTGAATTTTATCTTCGGTACTGGGATGTTTTCGGCGACGAACTGACTATCATGTATAATGAATTGTTAATGAATACTGCTCTTCCATCGCAGTTTACTGAGGGCATGATAGTCTTAGTCTCCAAACCGTCACCGGGGACTTCACTCAATAACTTACGACCAATCACCCTACTCAACGCAGATTTCAAAATCTTTACTAGGATTATCAATGCCAGACTCAAGCCAGTCCTTCGTAAAGTTCTTGGTTCATATCACATGAACGTGGTTACTGGCCGATCAATGATAGACGCCCTGTGCGAATACCGAGATATTGCATATTTGACTTGGATTTGCAAGACCACGTTGGCAATAGTCTTTTTTGACTTCGATAAGGCATTTGATAGGACTAACCACGGATTTCTGTTCAGAACGCTGGAAAAACTGGGTTTCAACCAGCATTTCGTACAGATAATAAGCAACTGTATCTGCAATACGTCTTCCCGCGTGAAATTCAACGGCCAGTTAACAGCCCCTGTGCCCATTCAACAAGGTTTGCGACAAGGGTGCCCGCTTTCTACGACTCTTTTCGCCATTGCTATAGAGCCACTACTGAAGACGTTTTGCGTCACCTTACCGGGTCTTCAAACGCTGAATACAAAGACCGTCTGTCATGCCTATGCGGACGATATTAGCGTCCTTATCAACAACAACGAAGATTTCGACACCGTGCGACGGCTTGTACACCGGTATGCCAGCGCCTGCGGTGCACGCCTTAACGAACGGAAATCCAAAGTCTTGCATTTAGGTCCGCAGGCTCGCTTTGCGAACACCGTTTGGTTAGAGGCAACCAACCAACTCAAGCACCTTGGTTTGATTCTCACTTCGAATCCGCGGGAAATGGTGAGAGTGAATTGGGAACAGAAGCTCAACGTCCTTCGAGCTTTGATTCGAGAGCACAATATGCGGTCTTTAGATAGGATTCAGAGAGCACATTTCGTCAATTATTATGTTCTCAGCAAGATTTACCATGTTGCCGCTGTTCTCCCTATTCCTACCGATATTGCAAACAGAATTTTAGCTCTTGCAGGCTGGTACGTTTGGCGAGGTAATATTTTTAAAGTCGCTTTCAAGGCTACCGCTTTACCTCACTATAAAGGTGGTCTAGCCCTTAAAGATGTTGAATTACAGTGCTTAGCGATTTTTCTAGCTCGAACATCAAGGATCTTACGATGTAGTCAGACAGGTCTTACGGCACGTCTATTCCAGCAGTTACGACCACAGGATATGACGCCACCGATAAATGTTGGACCTATCCATCCCGAGCTCGTTCATATTCGCCGATATTACGTGGAGTCCAGCTATGTGCATCAACACCTGCAAACATTCACTGCTGCGGCTGTCTACAGTGTATTTACGAATCGGCAACAGAATAACTCTATTGAAATGAAGTATCCTGGCAAGAACTGGCGACAAATTTGGATGAATATCAGCACTCCTCTTCTTCGTTCCCGAGTACGTTCCTTGTGGTATGATGTTGTGAACGAGGTGATGCCCACGGGAGAGAAATTGTGTAAGATCCAATTACGGCCTACGCCGACTTGCGACGCATGTGGACATGTGGAAACGTTGCAACACATATTATACTGCAGAGATCAAACGCAAATCCGGAACTGGACGAGAATGAAACTGGCTCTTCTTAATAGAACGTCGCCATCCGCAATACAACTGCAGGATATACTCCACCCGGACTGGCAATTATTTCCGAAATCTAAAAATAATAGCTATACCTGGTTAATTGGACAGTACCTCTATTATATGCTGACAACTAAAACGCCTACACTTTCTGATTTTCATATGTATCTTATTGCCGAATATTACGCGATCAAACGATTACGCAAATATAAAGAAAAATTTCAGAAATTTCTCACCGTTGCTTTGATTGATGGAAAACTTTAAGTGTGCGAACTATTGAGTACGATTATTGATTTTTATTTCTTTCTTCTATTATCAGGGTATCTCTTTGTCAGTTCTCCGGACTTTATTGTTTCATGGTTGGTACCATGTGTGCACCTAAGGCCGAAGAGAAGCAGCATGCAACAGGATGCTAAACTTGTGGAGCCAATATTTATTTCTGTTTCTTTACGTTCCCCAGAAGACACGTATAGTTTTATTTGATGAAGTTTCACTCAGACGAGGCAGTATTTCTTTCCAGATACCCGTTTTTTCCTCAACACGGAAGTTTATTTTCTCCTTATTATCTCTGATGCTGAAAGAGAAACATATGCTCTTGTTGATTTTGTCTCCACCAACTCAAGGAACACACCAGTTACTTTAGTGAATAACTGCAAGGAAACAGCACGGCGGCCATCTCGGCGAACATACTCTCAACGCTAAGAGATGACAACATTAAATCAAGCCTTCAATGCAACTCAAACATCGATGAAAGCAGAACGACACGGAAACATTCATGCCATTACTAAGTGAAGACGAGCTTGAGAGGTAGTGATCCTGAGATATACCACCGCAAAATATATATATAAAAATATAAAAATAAAAAAAAAAAATAAAAAAAATCTCCAAAAAAAGCGTAGAAGCTAGCCGAAGAAGGCACAAAAAGGTGAGCGTATGGATGGGCTGTGTGGGGAGAAGGGAGGCCCAAAAAAAAATAAAAAAAAAAAACAAAAAAAAAAAAAAAAAAAAAGGGGTATGATTCCTGCTTAGGGTGCAGGAGGTCCCGGGTTCATATCCCGAACGAGCCCTAGCGTTTTGTGCAAACTGATCGCACGTCAGTGGCTGAGTCAGCGCAAAAAGCTCGCCGTCAATATCAAATGAATTTCTTATTCGATGTGAGCAATTGACACTCTGGTCCGACGCGTGAAGGCGATTACGAAGGTTTCGGGTACAGATGGTAGCAGATGCATGTTAGTAAGTCTTGCTTAAAGTGATGAAAATGTGTTTCCGCCCGGGATCGAAGCGGGGACCTTCTGCGTGTTAGGCAGACGTGATAACCGCTACACCACGGAAACTGCTTGTGTGCACCTTACTTCACAGACAACTTGTACTGATGTTGCCATCGTAACTAAAAAATTCAATAAATGTGGTACTTGCAAAACGAAGGGACATGCAGCAGATCCACACACGACGTGGCTCATTGGAGGACAATACGACATAGGCAGGAAAATACTGTTCCCGCCCGGGATCGAACCGGGGACCTTCTGCGTGTGAAGCAGACGTGATAACCGCTACACTACGGAAACGACGGACCCGAGGAGTCCATCCTTGTTCACTCGAACTTGCCTCAGCCTTTCTCAAGTCCGCGAATGCACACACGACAGTTCTTTTGTCAGCCTGGAACCCATCACAGCCGAGGGCTCAAGAAGTCTTCGGGGTGCTCGAGAGGGTGTCTGCCGTAGCACCCCTAACGAGATAGCGGCGTTTCACGCAGTCGTTATTGCAAGTCATACCAGCAAAAGCAATCACTTTCTCAGCAGCAGGCAGTGCGAGCCCAGCGGCAGCTCTACATGAAGGTACCAATAGCCCAGGAAGGCCGCCGACTGCGGGAATTCGCGCCGCCCCCATCCCGCCAGCGTACACGAGACTTCCAGGGCACCCTGGACGACATCTAGGGACTGCAACAATTGGCATTCGCCGTGTCACAGGGCTCGTTGGTCTAGGGGTATGATTCCTGCTTAGGGTGCAGGAGGTCCCGGGTTCAAATCCCGGACGAGCACTAGCGTTTTGTGCAAACTGATCGTACGGCAGTGGCTGAGTCAGCGCAAAAAGCTCGCCGTCAATATCAAATGAATTTCTTATTCGATGAGAGCAATTGACACTCGGGTCCGACGAGTGAAGGCGGTTACGAAGGTTTCGGGTACAGATGGTAGCAGATGCATGTTAGTAAGTCTTGCTTAAAGTGATGAAAAAGTGTTTCCGCCCGGGATCGAACCGGGGACCTTCTGCGTGTTAGGCACACGCGATAACCGCTACACCACGGAAACTGGTTGTGCGCACTTTACTTCACAGACAACTTGTAGTGATGTTGCCATCGTAACTCAAAAATTCAATAAATGTGGTACTTGCAAAACGAAGGGACATGCAGCAGATCCACACACGACGTGGCTCATTGGAGGACGATACGACATAGGCAGGAAAATACTGTTCCCGCCCGGGATCGAACCGGGGACCTTCTGCGTGTGAAGCAGACGTGATAACCGCTACACTACGGAAACGACGGACCCGAGGAGTCCATCCTTGTTCACTCGAACTTGCCTCAGCCTTTCTCTAGTCCGCGAATGCACACACGACAGTTCTTTTGTCAGCCTGGAACCCATCACAGCCGAGGGCTCAAGAAGTCTTCGGGGTGCTCGAGAGGGTGTCTGCCGTAGCACCCCTAACGAGATAGCGGCGTTTCACGCAGTCGTTATTGCAAGTCATACCAGCAAAAGCAATCACTTTCTCAGCAGCAGGCAGTGCGAGCCCAGCGGCAGCTCTACATGAAGGTACCAATAGCCCAGGAAGGCCGCCGACTGCGGGAATTCGCGCCGCCCCCATCCCGCCAGCGTACACGAGACTTCCAGGGCACCCTGGACGACATCTAGGGACTGCAATAATTGGCATTGGCCGTGTCGCAGGGCTCGTTGGTCTAGGGGTATGATTCCTGCTTAGGGTGCAGGAGGTCCCGGGTTCAAATCCCGGACGAGCCCTAGCGTTTTGTGCAAACTGATCGCACGTCAGTGGCTGAGTCAGCGCAAAAAGCTCGCCGTCAATATCAAATGAATTTCTTATTCGATGTGAGCAATTGACACTCTGGTCCGACGCGTGAAGGCGATTACGAAGGTTTCGGGTACAGATGGTAGCAGATGCATGGTAGTAAGTCTTGCTTAAAGTGATGAAAAAGTGTTTCCGCCCGGGGTCGAACCGGGGACCTTCTGCGTGTTAGGCAGACGTGATAACCGCTACACCACGGAAACTGCTTGTGTGCACCTTACTTCACAGACAACTTGTACTGATGTTGCCATCGTAACTCAAAAATTCAATAAATGCGGTACTTGCAAAACGAAGGGACATGCAGCAGATCCACACACGACGTGGCTCATTGGAGGACAATACGACATAGGCAGGAAAACACTGTTCCCGCCCGGGATCGAACCGGGGACCTTCTGCGTGTGAAGCAGACGTGATAACCGCTACACTACGGAAACGACGGACCCGAGGAGTCCATCCTTGTTCACTCGAACTTGCCTCAGCCTTTCTCTCGTCCGCGAATGCACACACGACAGTTCTTTTGTCAGCCTGGAACCCATCACAGCCGAGGGCTCAAGAAGTCTTCGGGGTGCTCGAGAGGGTGTCTGCCGTAGCACCCCTAACGAGATAGCGGCGTTTCACGCAGTCGTTATTGCAAGTCATACCAGCAAAAGCAATCACTTTCTCAGCAGCAGGCAGTGCGAGCCCAGCGGCAGCTCTACATGAAGGTACCAATAGCCCAGGAAGGCCGCCGACTGCGGGAATTCGCGCCGCCCCCATCCCGCCAGCGTACACGAGACTTCCAGGGCACCCTGGACGACATCTAGGGACTGCAACAATTGGCATTCGCCGTGTCACAGGGCTCGTTGGTCTAGGGGTATGATTCCTGCTTAGGGTGCAGGAGGTCCCGGGTTCAAATCCCGGACGAGCACTAGCGTTTTGTGCAAACTGATCGTACGGCAGTGGCTGAGTCAGCGCAAAAAGCTCGCCGTCAATATCAAATGAATTTCTTATTCGATGAGAGCAATTGACACTCGGGTCCGACGAGTGAAGGCGGTTACGAAGGTTTCGGGTACAGATGGTAGCAGATGCATGTTAGTAAGTCTTGCTTAAAGTAATGAAAAAGTGTTTCCGCCCGGGATCGAACCGGGGACCTTCTGCGTGTTAGGCACACGCGATAACCGCTACACCACGGAAACTGGTTGTGCGCACTTTACTTCACAGACAACTTGTAGTGATGTTGCCATCGTAACTCAAAAATTCAATAAATGTGGTACTTGCAAAACGAAGGGACATGCAGCAGATCCACACACGACGTGGCTCATTGGAGGACAATACGACATAGGCAGGAAAATACTGTTCCCGCCCGGGATCGAACCGGGGACCTTCTGCGTGTGAAGCAGACGTGATAACCGCTACACTACGGAAACGACGGACCCGAGGAGTCCATCCTTGTTCACTCGAACTTGCCTCAGCCTTTCTCTAGTCCGCGAATGCACACACGACAGTTCTTTTGTCAGCCTGGAACCCATCACAGCCGAGGGCTCAAGAAGTCTTCGGGGTGCTCGAGAGGGTGTCTGCCGTAGCACCCGTAACGAGATAGCGGCGTTTCACGCAGTCGTTATTGCAAGTCATACCAGCAAAAGCAATCACTTTCTCAGCAGCAGGCAGTGCGAGCCCAGCGGCAGCTCTACATGAAGGTACCAATAGCCCAGGAAGGCCGCCGACTGCGGGAATTCGCGCCGCCCCCATCCCGCCAGCGTACACGAGACTTCCAGGGCACCCTGGACGACATCTAGGGACTGCAATAATTGGCATTGGCCGTGTCGCAGGGCTCGTTGGTCTAGGGGTATGATTCCTGCTTAGGGTGCAGGAGGTCCCGGGTTCAAATCCCGGACGAGCCCTAGCGTTTTGTGCAAACTGATCGCACGTCAGTGGCTGAGTCAGCGCAAAAAGCTCGCCGTCAATATCAAATGAATTTCTTATTCGATGTGAGCAATTGACACTCTGGTCCGACGCGTGAAGGCGATTACGAAGGTTTCGGGTACAGGTGGTAGCAGATGCATGTTAGTTAGTCTTGTTTAAAGTGATGAAAAAGTGTTTCCGCCCGGGATCGTACCGGGGACCTCCTGCGTGTTAGGCAGACGTGATAACCGCTACACCACGGAAACTTGTTGCGCGCACTTTACTTCACAGACAACTTGTAGTGATGTTGCCATCGTAACTAAAAATTTCAATAAATGTGGTACTTGCAAAACGAAGGGACATGCAGCAGATCCACACACGATGTGGCTCATTGGAGGACAATACGACATAGGCAGGAAAACACTGTTCCCGCCCGGGATCGAACCGGGGACCTTCTGCGTGTGAAGCAGACGTGATAACCGCTACACTACGGAAACGACGGACGCGAGGAGTCCATCCTCGTTCACTCGAACTTGCCTCAGCCTTTCTCTCGTCCGCGAATGCACACACGACAGTTCTTTTGTCAGCCTGGAACCCATCACAGCCGAGGGCTCAAGAAGTCTTCGGGGTGCTCGAGAGGGTGTCTGCCGTAGCACCCCTAACGAGATAGCGGCGTTTCGCGCAGTCGTTATTGCAAGTCATATCAGCAAAAGCAATCACTTTCTCAGCAGCAGGCAGTGCGAGCCCAGCGGCAGCTCTACATGAAGGTACCAATAGCCCAGGAATGCCGCCGACCGCGGGAATTCGCGGCGCCCCCATCCCGCCAGCGTACACGAGACCTCCAGGGCACCCTGGACGACGTCGAGGGACTGCAATAATTGGCATTCGCCGTGTCACAGGGCTCGTTGGTCTAGGGGTATGATTCCTGCTTAGGGTGCAGGAGGTCCCGGGTTCAAATCCCGGACGCGCCCTAGCGTTCTGTGCAAACTGATCGCACGTCAGTGGCTGAGTCAGCGCAAAAATCTCGCCGTCAATATCAAATGAATTTCTTATTCGATGTGAGCAATTGACACTCTGGTCCGACGCGTGAAGGCGATTACGAAGGTTTCGGGTACAGGTGGTAGCAGATGCATGTTAGTTAGTCTTGTTTAAAGTGATGAAAAACTGTTTCCGCCCGGGATCGAACCGGGGACCTTCTGCGTGTTAGGCAGACGTGATAACCGCTACACCACGGAAACTTGTTGTGCGCACTTTACTTCACAGACAACTTGTAGTGATGTTGCCATCGTAACTAAAAAATTCAATAAATGTGGTACTTGCAAAACGAAGGGACATGCAGCAGATCCACACACGATGTGGCTCATTGGAGGACAATACGACATAGGCAGGAAAACACTGTTCCCGCCCGGGATCGAACCGGGGACCTTCTGCGTGTGAAGCAGACGTGATAACCGCTACACTACGGAAACGACGGACGCGAGGAGTCCATCCTTGTTCACTCGAACTTGCCTCAGCCTTTCTCTCGTCCGCGAATGCACACACGACAGTTCTTTTGTCAGCCTGGAACCCATCACAGCCGAGGGCTCAAGAAGTCTTCGGGGTGCTCGAGAGGGTGTCTGCCGTAGCACCCCTAACGAGATAGCGGCGTTTCGCGCAGTCGTTATTGCAAGTCATATCAGCAAAAGCAATCACTTTCTCAGCAGCAGGCAGTGCGAGCCCAGCAACAGCTCTACATGAAGGTACCAATAGCCCAGGAATGCCGCCGACCGCGGGAATTCGCGGCGCCCCCATCCCGCCAGCGTACACGAGACCTCCAGGGCACCCTGGACGACGTCGAGGGACTGCAATAATTGGCATTCGCCGTGTCACAGGGCTCGTTGGTCTAGGGGTATGATTCCTGCTTAGGGTGCAGGAGGTCCCGGGTTCAAATCCCGGACGCGCCCTAGCGTTCTGTGCAAACTGATCGCACGTCAGTGGCTGAGTCAGCGCAAAAATCTCGCCGTCAATATCAAATGAATTTCTTATTCGATGTGAGCAATTGACACTCTGGTCCGACGCGTGAAGGCGATTACGAAGGTTTCGGGTACAGGTGGTAGCAGATGCATGTTAGTTAGTCTTGTTTAAAGTGATGAAAAACTGTTTCCGCCCGGGATCGAACCGGGGACCTTCTGCGTGTTAGGCAGACGTGATAACCGCTACACCACGGAAACTTGTTGTGCGCACTTTACTTCACAGACAACTTGTAGTGATGTTGCCATCGTAACTAAAAAATTCAATAAATGTGGTACTTGCAAAACGAAGGGACATGCAGCAGATCCACACACGATGTGGCTCATTGGAGGACAATACGACATAGGCAGGAAAACACTGTTCCCGCCCGGGATCGAACCGGGGACCTTCTGCGTGTGAAGCAGACGTGATAACCGCTACACTACGGAAACGACGGACGCGAGGAGTCCATCCTTGTTCACTCGAACTTGCCTCAGCCTTTCTCTCGTCCGCGAATGCACACACGACAGTTCTTTTGTCAGCCTGGAACCCATCACAGCCGAGGGCTCAAGAAGTCTTCGGGGTGCTCGAGAGGGTGTCTGCCGTAGCACCCCTAACGAGATAGCGGCGTTTCGCGCAGTCGTTATTGCAAGTCATATCAGCAAAAGCAATCACTTTCTCAGCAGCAGGCAGTGCGAGCCCAGCGGCAGCTCTACATGAAGGTACCAATAGCCCAGGAATGCCGCCGACCGCGGGAATTCGCGGCGCCCCCATCCCGCCAGCGTACACGAGACCTCCAGGGCACCCTGGACGACGTCGAGGGACTGCAATAATTGGCATTCGCCGTGTCACAGGGCTCGTTGGTCTAGGGGTATGATTCCTGCTTAGGGTGCAGGAGGTCCCGGGTTCAAATCCCGGACGCGCCCTAGCGTTCTGTGCAAACTGATCGCACGTCAGTGGCTGAGTCAGCGCAAAAATCTCGCCGTCAATATCAAATGAATTTCTTATTCGATGTGAGCAATTGACACTCTGGTCCGACGCGTGAAGGCGATTACGAAGGTTTCGGGTACAGGTGGTAGCAGATGCATGTTAGTTAGTCTTGTTTAAAGTGATGAAAAACTGTTTCCGCCCGGGATCGAACCGGGGACCTTCTGCGTGTTAGGCAGACGTGATAACCGCTACACCACGGAAACTTGTTGTGCGCACTTTACTTCACAGACAACTTGTAGTGATGTTGCCATCGTAACTAAAAAATTCAATAAATGTGGTACTTGCAAAACGAAGGGACATGCAGCAGATCCACACACGATGTGGCTCATTGGAGGACAATACGACATAGGCAGGAAAACACTGTTCCCGCCCGGGATCGAACCGGGGACCTTCTGCGTGTGAAGCAGACGTGATAACCGCTACACTACGGAAACGACGGACGCGAGGAGTCCATCCTTGTTCACTCGAACTTGCCTCAGCCTTTCTCTCGTCCGCGAATGCACACACGACAGTTCTTTTGTCAGCCTGGAACCCATCACAGCCGAGGGCTCAAGAAGTCTTCGGGGTGCTCGAGAGGGTGTCTGCCGTAGCACCCCTAACGAGATAGCGGCGTTTCGCGCAGTCGTTATTGCAAGTCATATCAGCAAAAGCAATCACTTTCTCAGCAGCAGGCAGTGCGAGCCCAGCGGCAGCTCTACATGAAGGTACCAATAGCCCAGGAATGCCGCCGACCGCGGGAATTCGCGGCGCCCCCATCCCGCCAGCGTACACGAGACCTCCAGGGCACCCTGGACGACGTCGAGGGACTGCAATAATTGGCATTCGCCGTGTCACAGGGCTCGTTGGTCTAGGGGTATGATTCCTGCTTAGTTTGCAGGAGGTCCCGGGTTCAAATCCCGGACGCGCCCTAGCGTTCTGTGCAAACTGATCGCACGTCAGTGGCTGAGTCAGCGCAAAAATCTCGCCGTCAATATCAAATGAATTTCTTATTCGATGTGAGCAATTGACACTCTGGTCCGACGCGTGAAGGCGATTACGAAGGTTTCGGGTACAGGTGGTAGCAGATGCATGTTAGTTAGTCTTGTTTGAAGTGATGAAAAACTGTTTCCGCCCGGGATCGAACCGGGGACCTTCTGCGTGTTAGGCAGACGTGATAACCGCTACACCACGGAAACTTGTTGTGCGCACTTTACTTCACAGACAACTTGTAGTGATGTTGCCATCGTAACTAAAAAATTCAATAAATGTGGTACTTGCAAAACGAAGGGACATGCAGCAGATCCACACACGATGTGGCTCATTGGATGACAATACGACATAGGCAGGAAAACACTGTTCCCGCCCGGGATCGAACCGGAGACCTTCTGCGTGTGAAGCAGACGTGATAACCGCTACACTACGGAAACGACGGACGCGAGGAGTCCATCCTTGTTCACTCGAACTTGCCTCAGCCTTTCTCTCGTCCGCGAATGCACACACGACAGTTCTTTTGTCAGCCTGGAACCCATCACAGCCGAGGGCTCAAGAAGTCTTCGGGGTGCTCGAGAGGGTGTCTGCCGTAGCACCCCTAACGAGATAGCGGCGTTTCGCGCAGTCGTTATTGCAAGTCATATCAGCAAAAGCAATCACTTTCTCAGCAGCAGGCAGTGCGAGCCCAGCGGCAGCTCTACATGAAGGTACCAATAGCCCAGGAATGCCGCCGACCGCGGGAATTCGCGGCGCCCCCATCCCGCCAGCGTACACGAGACCTCCAGGGCACCCTGGACGACGTCGAGGGACTGCAATAATTGGCATTCGCCGTGTCACAGGGCTCTTTGGTCTAGGGGTATGATTCCTGCTTAGGGTGCAGGAGGTCCCGGGTTCAAATCCCGGACGCGCCCTAGCGTTCTGTGCAAACTGATCGCACGTCAGTGGCTGAGTCAGCGCAAAAATCTCGCCGTCAATATCAAATGAATTTCTTATTCGATGTGAGCAATTGACACTCTGGTCCGACGCGTGAAGGCGATTACGAAGGTTTCGGGTACAGGTGGTAGCAGATGCATGTTAGTTAGTCTTGTTTAAAGTGATGAAAAAGTGTTTCCGCCCGGGATCGAACCGGGGACCTTCTGCGTGTTAGGCAAACGTGATAACCGCTACACCACGGAAACTTGTTGTGCGCACTTTACTTCACAGACAACTTGTAGTGATGTTGCCATCGTAACTAAAAAATTCAATAAATGTGGTACTTGCAAAACGAAGGGACATGCAGCAGATCCACACACGACGTGGCTCATTGGAGGACAATACGACATAGGCAGGAAAATACTGTTCCCGCCCGGGATCGAACCGGGGACCTTCTGCGTGTGAAGCAGACGTGATAACCGCTACACTACGGAATCGACGGACCCGAGGAGTCCATCCTTGTTCACTCGAACTTGCCTCAGCCTTTCTCTCGTCCGCGAATGCACACACGACAGTTCTTTTGTCAGCCTGGAACCCATCACAGCCGAGGGCTCAAGAAGTCTTCGGGGTGCTCGAGAGGGTGTCTGCCGTAGCACCCCTAACGAGATAGCGGCGTTTCGCGCAGTCGTTATTGCAAGTCATATCAGCAAAAGCAATCACTTTCTCAGCAGCAGGCAGTGCGAGCCCAGCGGCAGCTCTACATGAAGGTACCAATAGCCCAGGAATGCCGCCGACCGCGGGAATTCGCGGCGCCCCCATCCCGCCAGCGTACACGAGACCTCCAGGGCACCCTGGACGACGTCGAGGGACTGCAATAATTGGCATTCGCCGTGTCACAGGGCTCTTTGGTCTAGGGGTATGATTCCTGCTTAGGGTGCAGGAGGTCCCGGGTTCAAATCCCGGACGCGCCCTGGCGTTCTGTGCAAACTGATCGCACGTCAGTGGCTGAGTCAGCGCAAAAATCTCGCCGTCAATATCAAATGAATTTCTTATTCGATGTGAGCAATTGACACTCTGGTCCGACGCGTGAAGGCGATTACGAAGGTTTCGGGTACAGGTGGTAGCAGATGCATGTTAGTTAGTCTTGTTTAAAGTGATGAAAAAGTGTTTCCGCCCGGGATCGAACCGGGGACCTTCTGCGTGTTAGGCAAACGTGATAACCGCTACACCACGGAAACTTGTTGTGCGCACTTTACTTCACAGACAACTTGTAGTGATGTTGCCATCGTAACTAAAAAATTCAATAAATGTGGTACTTGCAAAACGAAGGGACATGCAGCAGATCCACACACGACGTGGCTCATTGGAGGACAATACGACATAGGCAGGAAAATACTGTTCCCGCCCGGGATCGAACCGGGGACCTTCTGCGTGTGAAGCAGACGTGATAACCGCTACACTACGGAATCGACGGACCCGAGGAGTCCATCCTTGTTCACTCGAACTTGCCTCAGCCTTTCTCTCGTCCGCGAATGCACACACGACAGTTCTTTTGTCAGCCTGGAACCCATCACAGCCGAGGGCTCAAGAAGTCTTCGGGGTGCTCGAGAGGGTGTCTGCCGTAGCACCCCTAACGTGATAGCGGCGTTTCGCGCAGTCGTTATTGCAAGTCATATCAGCAAAAGCAATCACTTTCTCAGCAGCAGGCAGTGCGAGCCCAGCGGCAGCTCTACATGAAGGTACCAATAGCCCAGGAATGCCGCCGACCGCGGGAATTCGCGGCGCCCCCATCCCGCCAGCGTACACGAGACCTCCAGGGCACCCTGGACGACGTCGAGGGACTGCAATAATTGGCATTCGCCGTGTCACAGGGCTCGTTGGTCTAGGGGTATGATTCCTGCTTAGGGTGCAGGAGGTCCCGGGTTCAAATCCCGGACGCGCCCTAGCGTTTTGTGCAAACTGATCGCACGTCAGTGGCTGAGTCAGCGCAAAAATCTCGCCGTCAATATCAAATGAATTTCTTATTGGATGTGAGCAATTGACACTCTGGTCCGACGCGTGAAGGCGATTACGAAGGTTTCGGGTACAGGTGGTAGCAGATGCATGTTAGTTAGTCTTGTTTAAAGTGATGAAAAAGTGTTTCCGCCCGGGATCGTACCGGGGACCTCCTGCGTGTTAGGCAGACGTGATAACCGCTACACCACGGAAACTTGTTGTGCGCACTTTACTTCACAGACAACTTGTAGTGATGTTGCCATCGTAACTAAAAATTTCAATAAATGTGGTACTTGCAAAACGAAGGGACATGCAGCAGATCCACACACGATGTGGCTCATTGGAGGACAATACGACATAGGCAGGAAAACACTGTTCCCGCCCGGGATCGAACCGGGGACCTTCTGCGTGTGAAGCAGACGTGATAACCGCTACACTACGGAAACGACGGACGCGAGGAGTCCATCCTCGTTCACTCGAACTTGCCTCAGCCTTTCTCTCGTCCGCGAATGCACACACGACAGTTCTTTTGTCAGCCTGGAACCCATCACAGCCGAGGGCTCAAGAAGTCTTCGGGGTGCTCGAGAGGGTGTCTGCCGTAGCACCCCTAACGAGATAGCGGCGTTTCGCGCAGTCGTTATTGCAAGTCATATCAGCAAAAGCAATCACTTTCTCAGCAGCAGGCAGTGCGAGCCCAGCGGCAGCTCTACATGAAGGTACCAATAGCCCAGGAATGCCGCCGACCGCGGGAATTCGCGGCGCCCCCATCCCGCCAGCGTACACGAGACCTCCAGGGCACCCTGGACGACGTCGAGGGACTGCAATAATTGGCATTCGCCGTGTCACAGGGCTCGTTGGTCTAGGGGTATGATTCCTGCTTAGGGTGCAGGAGGTCCCGGGTTCAAATCCCGGACGCGCCCTAGCGTTCTGTGCAAACTGATCGCACGTCAGTGGCTGAGTCAGCGCAAAAATCTCGCCGTCAATATCAAATGAATTTCTTATTCGATGTGAGCAATTGACACTCTGGTCCGACGCGTGAAGGCGATTACGAAGGTTTCGGGTACAGGTGGTAGCAGATGCATGTTAGTTAGTCTTGTTTAAAGTGATGAAAAAGTGTTTCCGCCCGGGATCGAACCGGGGACCTTCTGCGTGTTAGGCAAACGTGATAACCGCTACACCACGGAAACTTGTTGTGCGCACTTTACTTCACAGACAACTTGTAGTGATGTTGCCATCGTAACTAAAAAATTCAATAAATGTGGTACTTGCAAAACGAAGGGACATGCAGCAGATCCACACACGACGTGGCTCATTGGAGGACAATACGACATAGGCAGGAAAATACTGTTCCCGCCCGGGATCGAACCGGTGACCTTCTGCGTGTGAAGCAGACGTGATAACCGCTACACTACGGAATCGACGGACCCGAGGAGTCCATCCTTGTTCACTCGAACTTGCCTCAGCCTTTCTCTCGTCCGCGAATGCACACACGACAGTTCTTTTGTCAGCCTGGAACCCATCACAGCCGAGGGCTCAAGAAGTCTTCGGGGTGCTCGAGAGGGTGTCTGCCGTAGCACCCCTAACGTGATAGCGGCGTTTCGCGCAGTCGTTATTGCAAGTCATATCAGCAAAAGCAATCACTTTCTCAGCAGCAGGCAGTGCGAGCCCAGCGGCAGCTCTACATGAAGGTACCAATAGCCCAGGAATGCCGCCGACCGCGGGAATTCGCGGCGCCCCCATCCCGCCAGCGTACACGAGACCTCCAGGGCACCCTGGACGACGTCGAGGGACTGCAATAATTGGCATTCGCCGTGTCACAGGGCTCGTTGGTCTAGGGGTATGATTCCTGCTTAGGGTGCAGGAGGTCCCGGGTTCAAATCCCGGACGCGCCCTAGCGTTCTGTGCAAACTGATCGCACGTCAGTGGCTGAGTCAGCGCAAAAATCTCGCCGTCAATATCAAATGAATTTCTTATTCGATGTGAGCAATTGACACTCTGGTCCGACGCGTGAAGGCGATTACGAAGGTTTCGGGTACAGGTGGTAGCAGATGCATGTTAGTTAGTCTTGTTTAAAGTGATGAAAAACTGTTTCCGCCCGGGATCGAACCGGGGACCTTCTGCGTGTTAGGCAGACGTGATAACCGCTACACCACGGAAACTTATTGTGCGCACTTTACTTCACAGACAACTTGTAGTGATGTTGCCATCGTAACTAAAAAATTCAATAAATGTGGTACTTGCAAAACGAAGGGACATGCAGCAGATCCACACACGACGTGGCTCATTGGAGGACAATACGACATAGGCAGGAAAATACTGTTCCCGCCCGGGATCGAACCGGGGACCTTCTGCGTGTGAAGCAGACGTGATAACCGCTACACTACGGAATCGACGGACCCGAGGAGTCCATCCTTGTTCACTCGAACTTGCCTCAGCCTTTCTCTCGTCCGCGAATGCACACACGACAGTTCTTTTGTCAGCCTGGAACCCATCACAGCCGAGGGCTCAAGAAGTCTTCGGGGTGCTCGAGAGGGTGTCTGCCGTAGCACCCCTAACGAGATAGCGGCGTTTCGCGCAGTCGTTATTGCAAGTCATATCAGCAAAAGCAATCACTTTCTCAGCAGCAGGCAGTGCGAGCCCAGCGGCAGCTCTACATGAAGGTACCAATAGCCCAGGAATGCCGCCGACCGCGGGAATTCGCGGCGCCCCCATCCCGCCAGCGTACACGAGACCTCCAGGGCACCCTGGACGACGTCGAGGGACTGCAATAATTGGCATTCGCCGTGTCACAGGGCTCGTTGGTCTAGGGGTATGATTCCTGCTTAGGGTGCAGGAGGTCCCGGGTTCAAATCCCGGACGCGCCCTAGCGTTCTGTGCAAACTGATCGCACGTCAGTGGCTGAGTCAGCGCAAAAATCTCGCCGTCAATATCAAATGAATTTCTTATTCGATGTGAGCAATTGACACTCTGGTCCGACGCGTGAAGGCGATTACGAAGGTTTCGGGTACAGGTGGTAGCAGATGCATGTTAGTTAGTCTTGTTTAAAGTGATGAAAAAGTGTTTCCGCCCGGGATCGAACCGGGGACCTTCTGCGTGTTAGGCAAACGTGATAACCGCTACACCACGGAAACTTGTTGTGCGCAATTTACTTCACAGACAACTTGTAGTGATGTTGCCATCGTAACTAAAAAATTCAATAAATGTGGTACTTGCAAAACGAAGGGACATGCAGCAGATCCACACACGACGTGGCTCATTGGAGGACAATACGACATAGGCAGGAAAATACTGTTCCCGCCCGGGATCGAACCGGTGACCTTCTGCGTGTGAAGCAGACGTGATAACCGCTACACTACGGAATCGACGGACCCGAGGAGTCCATCCTTGTTCACTCGAACTTGCCTCAGCCTTTCTCTCGTCCGCGAATGCACACACGACAGTTCTTTTGTCAGCCTGGAACCCATCACAGCCGAGGGCTCAAGAAGTCTTCGGGGTGCTCGAGAGGGTGTCTGCCGTAGCACCCCTAACGTGATAGCGGCGTTTCGCGCAGTCGTTATTGCAAGTCATATCAGCAAAAGCAATCACTTTCTCAGCAGCAGGCAGTGCGAGCCCAGCGGCAGCTCTACATGAAGGTACCAATAGCCCAGGAATGCCGCCGACCGCGGGAATTCGCGGCGCCCCCATCCCGCCAGCGTACACGAGACCTCCAGGGCACCCTGGACGACGTCGAGGGACTGCAATAATTGGCATTCGCCGTGTCACAGGGCTCGTTGGTCTAGGGGTATGATTCCTGCTTAGGGTGCAGGAGGTCCCGGGTTCAAATCCCGGACGCGCCCTAGCGTTCTGTGCAAACTGATCGCACGTCAGTGGCTGAGTCAGCGCAAAAATCTCGCCGTCAATATCAAATGAATTTCTTATTCGATGTGAGCAATTGACACTCTGGTCCGACGCGTGAAGGCGATTACGAAGGTTTCGGGTACAGGTGGTAGCAGATGCATGTTAGTTAGTCTTGTTTAAAGTGATGAAAAACTGTTTCCGCCCGGGATCGAACCGGGGACCTTCTGCGTGTTAGGCAGACGTGATAACCGCTACACCACGGAAACTTATTGTGCGCACTTTACTTCACAGACAACTTGTAGTGATGTTGCCATCGTAACTAAAAAATTCAATAAATGTGGTACTTGCAAAACGAAGGGACATGCAGCAGATCCACACACGACGTGGCTCATTGGAGGACAATACGACATAGGCAGGAAAATACTGTTCCCGCCCGGGATCGAACCGGGGACCTTCTGCGTGTGAAGCAGACGTGATAACCGCTACACTACGGAATCGACGGACCCGAGGAGTCCATCCTTGTTCACTCGAACTTGCCTCAGCCTTTCTCTCGTCCGCGAATGCACACACGACAGTTCTTTTGTCAGCCTGGAACCCATCACAGCCGAGGGCTCAAGAAGTCTTCGGGGTGCTCGAGAGGGTGTCTGCCGTAGCACCCCTAACGAGATAGCGGCGTTTCGCGCAGTCGTTATTGCAAGTCATATCAGCAAAAGCAATCACTTTCTCAGCAGCAGGCAGTGCGAGCCCAGCGGCAGCTCTACATGAAGGTACCAATAGCCCAGGAATGCCGCCGACCGCGGGAATTCGCGGCGCCCCCATCCCGCCAGCGTACACGAGACCTCCAGGGCACCCTGGACGACGTCGAGGGACTGCAATAATTGGCATTCGCCGTGTCACAGGGCTCGTTGGTCTAGGGGTATGATTCCTGCTTAGTTTGCAGGAGGTCCCGGGTTCAAATCCCGGACGCGCCCTAGCGTTCTGTGCAAACTGATCGCACGTCAGTGGCTGAGTCAGCGCAAAAATCTCGCCGTCAATATCAAATGAATTTCTTATTCGATGTGAGCAATTGACACTCTGGTCCGACGCGTGAAGGCGATTACGAAGGTTTCGGGTACAGGTGGTAGCAGATGCATGTTAGTTAGTCTTGTTTAAAGTGATGAAAAACTGTTTCCGCCCGGGATCGAACCGGGGACCTTCTGCGTGTTAGGCAGACGTGATAACCGCTACACCACGGAAACTTGTTGTGCGCACTTTACTTCACAGACAACTTGTAGTGATGTTGCCATCGTAACTAAAAAATTCAATAAATGTGGTACTTGCAAAACGAAGGGACATGCAGCAGATCCACACACGATGTGGCTCATTGGATGACAATACGACATAGGCAGGAAAACACTGTTCCCGCCCGGGATCGAACCGGAGACCTTCTGCGTGTGAAGCAGACGTGATAACCGCTACACTACGGAAACGACGGACGCGAGGAGTCCATCCTTGTTCACTCGAACTTGCCTCAGCCTTTCTCTCGTCCGCGAATGCACACACGACAGTTCTTTTGTCAGCCTGGAACCCATCACAGCCGAGGGCTCAAGAAGTCTTCGGGGTGCTCGAGAGGGTGTCTGCCGTAGCACCCCTAACGAGATAGCGGCGTTTCGCGCAGTCGTTATTGCAAGTCATATCAGCAAAAGCAATCACTTTCTCAGCAGCAGGCAGTGCGAGCCCAGCGGCAGCTCTACATGAAGGTACCAATAGCCCAGGAATGCCGCCGACCGCGGGAATTCGCGGCGCCCCCATCCCGCCAGCGTACACGAGACCTCCAGGGCACCCTGGACGACGTCGAGGGACTGCAATAATTGGCATTCGCCGTGTCACAGGGCTCGTTGGTCTAGGGGTATGATTCCTGCTTAGGGTGCAGGAGGTCCCGGGTTCAAATCCCGGACGCGCCCTAGCGTTCTGTGCAAACTGATCGCACGTCAGTGGCTGAGTCAGCGCAAAAATCTCGCCGTCAATATCAAATGAATTTCTTATTCGATGTGAGCAATTGACACTCTGGTCCGACGCGTGAAGGCGATTACGAAGGTTTCGGGTACAGGTGGTAGCAGATGCATGTTAGTTAGTCTTGTTTAAAGTGATGAAAAACTGTTTCCGCCCGGGATCGTACCGGGGACCTTCTGCGTGTTAGGCAGACGTGATAACCGCTACACCACGGAAACTTGTTGTGCGCACTTTACTTCACAGACAACTTGTAGTGATGTTGCCATCGTAACTAAAAAATTCAATAAATGTGGTACTTGCAAAACGAAGGGACATGCAGCAGATCCACACACGATGTGGCTCATTGGAGGACAATACGACATAGGCAGGAAAACACTGTTCCCGCCCGGGATCGAACCGGGGACCTTCTGCGTGTGAAGCAGACGTGATAACCGCTACACTACGGAAACGACGGACGCGAGGAGTCCATCCTTGTTCACTCGAACTTGCCTCAGCCTTTCTCTCGTCCGCGAATGCACACACGACAGTTCTTTTGTCAGCCTGGAACCCATCACAGCCGAGGGCTCAAGAAGTCTTCGGGGTGCTCGAGAGGGTGTCTGCCGTAGCACCCCTAACGAGATAGCGGCGTTTCGCGCAGTCGTTATTGCAAGTCATATCAGCAAAAGCAATCACTTTCTCAGCAGCAGGCAGTGCGAGCCCAGCGGCAGCTCTACATGAAGGTACCAATAGCCCAGGAATGCCGCCGACCGCGGGAATTCGCGGCGCCCCCATCCCGCCAGCGTACACGAGACCTCCAGGGCACCCTGGACGACGTCGAGGGACTGCAATAATTGGCATTCGCCGTGTCACAGGGCTCGTTGGTCTAGGGGTATGATTCCTGCTTAGTTTGCAGGAGGTCCCGGGTTCAAATCCCGGACGCGCCCTAGCGTTCTGTGCAAACTGATCGCACGTCAGTGGCTGAGTCAGCGCAAAAATCTCGCCGTCAATATCAAATGAATTTCTTATTCGATGTGAGCAATTGACACTCTGGTCCGACGCGTGAAGGCGATTACGAAGGTTTCGGGTACAGGTGGTAGCAGATGCATGTTAGTTAGTCTTGTTTAAAGTGATGAAAAACTGTTTCCGCCCGGGATCGAACCGGGGACCTTCTGCGTGTTAGGCAGACGTGATAACCGCTACACCACGGAAACTTGTTGTGCGCACTTTACTTCACAGACAACTTGTAGTGATGTTGCCATCGTAACTAAAAAATTCAATAAATGTGGTACTTGCAAAACGAAGGGACATGCAGCAGATCCACACACGATGTGGCTCATTGGATGACAATACGACATAGGCAGGAAAACACTGTTCCCGCCCGGGATCGAACCGGAGACCTTCTGCGTGTGAAGCAGACGTGATAACCGCTACACTACGGAAACGACGGACGCCAGGAGTCCATCCTTGTTCACTCGAACTTGCCTCAGCCTTTCTCTCGTCCGCGAATGCACACACGACAGTTCTTTTGTCAGCCTGGAACCCATCACAGCCGAGGGCTCAAGAAGTCTTCGGGGTGCTCGAGAGGGTGTCTGCCGTAGCACCCCTAACGAGATAGCGGCGTTTCGCGCAGTCGTTATTGCAAGTCATATCAGCAAAAGCAATCACTTTCTCAGCAGCAGGCAGTGCGAGCCCAGCGGCAGCTCTACATGAAGGTACCAATAGCCCAGGAATGCCGCCGACCGCGGGAATTCGCGGCGCCCCCATCCCGCCAGCGTACACGAGACCTCCAGGGCACCCTGGACGACGTCGAGGGACTGCAATAATTGGCATTCGCCGTGTCACAGGGCTCGTTGGTCTAGGGGTATGATTCCTGCTTAGGGTGCAGGAGGTCCCGGGTTCAAATCCCGGACGCGCCCTAGCGTTCTGTGCAAACTGATCGCACGTCAGTGGCTGAGTCAGCGCAAAAATCTCGCCGTCAATATCAAATGAATTTCTTATTCGATGTGAGCAATTGACACTCTGGTCCGACGCGTGAAGGCGATTACGAAGGTTTCGGGTACAGGTGGTAGCAGATGCATGTTAGTTAGTCTTGTTTAAAGTGATGAAAAAGTGTTTCCGCCCGGGATCGAACCGGGGACCTTCTGCGTGTTAGGCAAACGTGATAACCGCTACACCACGGAAACTTGTTGTGCGCACTTTACTTCACAGACAACTTGTAGTGATGTTGCCATCGTAACTAAAAAATTCAATAAATGTGGTACTTGCAAAACGAAGGGACATGCAGCAGATCCACACACGACGTGGCTCATTGGAGGACAATACGACATAGGCAGGAAAATACTGTTCCCGCCCGGGATCGAACCGGGGACCTTCTGCGTGTGAAGCAGACGTGATAACCGCTACACTACGGAATCGACGGACCCGAGGAGTCCATCCTTGTTCACTCGAACTTGCCTCAGCCTTTCTCTCGTCCGCGAATGCACACACGACAGTTCTTTTGTCAGCCTGGAACCCATCACAGCCGAGGGCTCAAGAAGTCTTCGGGGTGCTCGAGAGGGTGTCTGCCGTAGCACCCCTAACGTGATAGCGGCGTTTCGCGCAGTCGTTATTGCAAGTCATATCAGCAAAAGCAATCACTTTCTCAGCAGCAGGCAGTGCGAGCCCAGCGGCAGCTCTACATGAAGGTACCAATAGCCCAGGAATGCCGCCGACCGCGGGAATTCGCGGCGCCCCCATCCCGCCAGCGTACACGAGACCTCCAGGGCACCCTGGACGACGTCGAGGGACTGCAATAATTGGCATTCGCCGTGTCACAGGGCTCGTTGGTCTAGGGGTATGATTCCTGCTTAGGGTGCAGGAGGTCCCGGGTTCAAATCCCGGACGCGCCCTAGCGTTTTGTGCAAACTGATCGCACGTCAGTGGCTGAGTCAGCGCAAAAATCTCGCCGTCAATATCAAATGAATTTCTTATTGGATGTGAGCAATTGACACTCTGGTCCGACGCGTGAAGGCGATTACGAAGGTTTCGGGTACAGGTGGTAGCAGATGCATGTTAGTTAGTCTTGTTTAAAGTGATGAAAAAGTGTTTCCGCCCGGGATCGTACCGGGGACCTCCTGCGTGTTAGGCAGACGTGATAACCGCTACACCACGGAAACTTGTTGTGCGCACTTTACTTCACAGACAACTTGTAGTGATGTTGCCATCGTAACTAAAAATTTCAATAAATGTGGTACTTGCAAAACGAAGGGACATGCAGCAGATCCACACACGATGTGGCTCATTGGAGGACAATACGACATAGGCAGGAAAACACTGTTCCCGCCCGGGATCGAACCGGGGACCTTCTGCGTGTGAAGCAGACGTGATAACCGCTACACTACGGAAACGACGGACGCGAGGAGTCCATCCTCGTTCACTCGAACTTGCCTCAGCCTTTCTCTCGTCCGCGAATGCACACACGACAGTTCTTTTGTCAGCCTGGAACCCATCACAGCCGAGGGCTCAAGAAGTCTTCGGGGTGCTCGAGAGGGTGTCTGCCGTAGCACCCCTAACGAGATAGCGGCGTTTCGCGCAGTCGTTATTGCAAGTCATATCAGCAAAAGCAATCACTTTCTCAGCAGCAGGCAGTGCGAGCCCAGCGGCAGCTCTACATGAAGGTACCAATAGCCCAGCTGCGGCTTGCGGTGCGGCACGTGGTGAGTCGAGGGCCGTTGCGGCGCGCATTACATCTTGTTGTTAACGACTAGAACCTAACATGGATCACCCAGAGCGCAAAGATACTTTGAAGTTTATGTTTGATGGCAGTTTCTCTCGACCGAAGTATTACGAAGTCGAACGATTTCTTGATGAAGACGTAAAATTACCCCCCACCGATATCATTGGTATCCATTTGTCTATTGTTAGTAGCACAGTTTATATCAAATTGCGTGACCCAGAATTGTGCGACAAAATCATCGAGTCATGTGGCGGTACCTATAAATTTCGACACAGTGACGGGAATGTTGGTGAGGTGACTGTTGTCCACGCTGGTCTTGGTATTCGCACCGTCAGGATTTTCGAGTTGCCTTTTGAAATCACGGCCGAACAAATTAATGCTTCTCTTCAGTCCTACGGCAAAATTATCAGTAACATTGCCGAAAAGTGGGCCTCGTTCCATAAGTATCCTGTCTTGAATGGTGTGCGGCAAATTAGGATCGAATTGCAACTGCATATTCCATCCTACCTAACGATTTGTGGATACAGGGCGATAATCATGTATGAGGGACAGCCCCGTACATGTTCCGGCTGTAATTCCACAGGCCACGTCCGAGCACAGTGCATCCAACGACGTGTAACACAGCTGCCTGCGGGTGAACTAGCCACTCCCACGCAACCGACAATATTACCGACTACTTATGTAGCGGCGGTCCGTGCTAATACACCCACGGCGCCGGCTGTGGACGTGGGACTTCGTGTGGCCGATATTACGCAGGACGGAGATGTACCTATGGAAATATCTACCACTCAGGAAGCTTTGCCGGCCACTGGCTTACTAGACGCGGCGCCCCGTGACGCCTCACATGAGGCAGCTCGGGTCGACGGCGTAGAGGCTGCTACTACCGATGTTGACAGACGGCAAGAGACAGGGACTCTTCCTCTTCCCTTAGAGAATGCGGAAGTCTCCGTCGGTAGGTCCTCCCCGAAAAAACAGAAGAAACGTCGGATCGCTCGTCCTGAGGCAGCCCAATCGGCGCCCCTCTTGCGTGAAAAGGCCAAACAAGCGGGCCGCATGATCTGCGATGACACTTCGGGGACCGACGATTGTCTTCCGTCGTTGGCCTCACCCATGACTATTGACGATGATGTCTCCAACCTTGACACGGGGAGGGCAGAGACTTGTGCACCACCGCGGACGGACCAAGTGCCGGATGCGCAGGGTGACGGCCCGCTATGCGGTTCCGGAACCGCCACAGCAGGCGCGACAACGGCTGTGTCTGTTGTCGATTGGGCGGATGACACTGAAGATATGGCCGGCACTCCCGACCGTGACGAACCGATGGCAACTGGTGATACGCTGCTTACGCCCCGGCGCAATGCAGCTTCCACGGACGGCGACGTCTAGACTTATTCGACCTCCGAAGCGGACGACTGCTGAAGGGATAAAAATCTTACCTGTTTCCATCTGCAGATGACCAGTCGTCCCATATCGCTCCGTTCACGACAATCCTATAAGATTTCTACTCTGAATGTAAACCGCATTGTCTCTCAAGCAAAAATCCACAGCCTTCGACAGTATTTACGGGCCGCTGATATAGATATTCTGTTCGTACAGGAAGCCATGACTCCACTCCTAGCCGATGTCCCCGGTTATGACGCCATTGTCAATATAGGAACGGAGGCCGGTACCATCATTCTGTATCGGGAAGGCATTGAATGTTCTTGTTTGTCCATGTTACCTACAGGACGGGGCATTGCCGCCCAGTTCCATGATGTACTCTTTCTTAATGTGTACGCTCCTTCCGGTTCCAGCGCGCGAGCGGCGAGGAAGGAGTTTTATACTGGAGAGATAGCGCCTTTAATCACCGACTTGCGTCTGCGTATTATTATGGGTGGTGACTTTAACTGCGTTTTGCGCCGCTCCGATCAAACGCCGAATTTTAACTTCAGTCAGGAACTGCTGACACTGGTCACAGAATTGCAGTTAGTCGACACGTGGGAGACCTTACACCCAGATGATGTTGCCTTTACTCACTTTACGCCGACGTCTTCCAGCAGGTTAGATCGCATATATGTGCACCGCGATCTTTTAGCCGACGTGGGAACTTGCGAATATTGGCCCGTTAATTTCAGTGACCATATCGCTTACCACACCGTCTTAAATCACTCGCCGCAGAAGGTTTACAGAGGCTTCGGACGATGGCAACTCAACTGTCGCCTCTTACAAGACGCCACTTTAGAGCGTGAGATACGGTCGGTTTGGCATTCCGTAACATCACGCAGACCCACGTACCCCACGTGGATTGATTGGTGGACGCTTTATGCAAAGAGGAAACTCATTATTTGCCTCAGACACCACGCCAGGATTCGCGCGCGCGGTGAGAAGGAAATCACTGAATTCTATTTCTGCGCCCTGCGAGAATTGTACCGGGATTATCATCAGGTGCCTAATAACATCACGCACGTACGCAGACTCCAAGCGAAAATTACATCCTTGATGGGACGGAACGCTATCGGCCACCAGATTCGTGCACGTGACTTCACCAACTTGCCGCAACAGCAGACGTCTGTTCACCATATCGTCCAACAGTTACATGCGGCGCGCAGGAAACTTATTCATAAGTTGCAAGATGCCGACGGTGCTTTTTATACCCAACACCGCGACATCAAAAACCATGTTGCCAACCACTTTGCCGCACTTTACACCCGTGCAGGTGTACCACATGAGAAAGTGCGAGAATGGTATCACTCTGGACACCCACCGTACCGCATTACCGACGACCACAATCGGGACTTGCTCGCTCCCTTTACCAACGAAGAACTAAAGGATGCCCTGCTTGCCGCACCACGAAATAAATCTCCGGGCACGGACGGGCTCTCTGTCGAGTTTTACGTCAAATATTGGCCTATATTAGGGGACGGACTCACGGAGATGTACAATGAAATACTACGTGGGATTGCTCTGCCCCAAGCCTTCACAGAGGGGTTAACTGTTTTACTACCTAAGACGCCGACGCCGATCACCACCAAAGATCTGCGGCCCATTACTTTGCTCAATGCGGACTTTAAACTTCTGACGCGCGCCCTCAATGCCCGATTACGGCAGCTGTTACCCGATCTTCTGGGACCATACCAAATGAGTGCGATACGTGGTCGCTCATTGTCCACCATTTTGGCGCTGTATCGGGATCTCGTCTCCCTCACCTGGGCCACCCACACTCCTATGGCCATAGCATTTCTCGATTTTGACAAGGCTTACGATCGGGCTGACTATCGTTATCTCAGTAGCGTGATGGAAACTATGGGCTTCAGTCTTAATTTTATCCACCTCATCAACAACTGTATCCGTGGTACCCGTACACGGTTCCTGATCAATAATACATTGACGGAGTACATCCAGCTCTCACGGGGTATCAAGCAAGGCTGCCCTCTCTCAACGACGCTTTATGCGATCCTCATGGAACCCTTGTTGCGCCGCCTACATCATAGCCTACCTGGATTCCAGTTTTATGGTGTCAAGTCTGTGGTCCAAGCATACGCCGACGATGTCAGCGTGCTCCTTAATGACGTTCGCGATGTCACCGCAGCGAAGCGCATTCTTGAGGAATTCCAAAGCGATAGTGGTGCAATGTTAAACGTCAATAAATCCGCCGTCTTAACGCTTGGTCAGGAACGACCGCTCACGGGCGACGCTTGGCTGCCCTGTGTACAGACTAGAAAACACCTTGATCTCTACGTCACGGCCCGGCCACTGGACATGTCTCACAAAAATTGGATACCCAAAATTCAGGCGATAAAAGCACTCCTGCGTGACCAAAATATGCGACACCTCGATCGTTTGCAGCGAGCCTTTTTCGTCAATTCTTATGCCCTCTCCAAATTACAGTTTGTTGCCGCCGTCCTACCCATGCCAACCACAGTAGCAAGATCACTTCTAGCGGCGGCCGCCTGGTACGTCTGGAAGCTCAATATTTTTAAGGTTTCCTTCACCACGACAGCTTTGCCATGCGATATGGGAGGCCTCGGCTTGAAAAACCCCGGCATTCACGCCTTGGCTCTGTATCTGAAACGCTCATGGCGTATACTCACCGCCAGCGAAGACACCGTCACGAAGCGGCTCTATCAGCTGTTCCGCCCTCCCAACTTATCTCCGCCTGTGGACATTGGCCGCGTCAGCCCGCACTTTCAGCATATAGCACTGTATTATCTTGAAAGTAGCTATCTCGACGACGAGCTTTTCAAGAAGCCGACAGTTCAACTGTACCGCCACTTACTTCGGCCGTCACTGCCTGGCCCCTTGGAAAAGAAGTATCCGGCTTGCAATTGGTCCCTCGTTTGGACTAACATTCATAATCCGACACTTCCGACAGATGTTCGCTCCAAATGGTATGACGTGGTCACTGAAACTGTGCCGACGCAAGAAAAGCGACACAGGATTAATCTTGAACCGAGTCCCTACTGCGGCTTGTGCCACGTGGTGGCGACTATTGCTCATCTGTTTGTCTGCAAGGACCAAGTGCACATCTGGAACTGGACGCGCAAAAAACTCGCTGTGCTTAACCGGACTGCGCCTCATGCGATTCAGATCCAAGACATTCTGCGCCCAGATTTCCGACTTTTCCCAGCTGCCAAACATAACAGTTACCTATGGCTCGTGGGACATTTTATCAACTATATTCTGTCCGGCAGTGCCCCTAATGTCTTAGATTTTCAAGTCTATCTCTCAACACAACACTGGCGCACAACCAGCCAATATGGTCACCGGTATCAGTCAACATTTCAACATTTTCTTCACGTCGTCCTTGGGATGCCATAGAACATGGACAAGTGGGACATCTGTTACAACAATTCGTCATCCCTGTACTACAGTCGAAGGATATACTCTCTGCGAAGACACTCATTTGTCTCCTGGGTATGATGCATATGACAACGTCTGAATTTCACGAATATTCCCTTCCCAGTAGCAGTTCTTTCGACGATATAAATATTTTGGTGTATTTTAATCAACAAAAATGCAAACCCGAAAAAAGAAAACGAACAACGAAGATGGACAGAAGCCAAACGTCTAACCACAATACAACGAACAAAGAGATTAGAGATTAAGGAACAAAAAAAAAAAAAAAAAAATATCTTTTGGAAAATTTGTCAAAACAAACGAAAAACGATAAGGAACAAAAAAACACAAAAAAAAATTTAAAATCTCTTCAAACAAAGTAAAAAAAATTAAAAAAAAAAAAAAAGTGGTAGAATGCTCGCCTGCCACGCGGGCGGCCCGGGTTCGATTCCCGGCCGTTGTCTATTTAAAAAAAAAAAAGAAGTGGTTAAGGCGATTTATAAAAAAAAAAAAAAAAAAAAAAAAAGCGGTCTAAGGCGCCAGATTTAAGCTCTGGTTCTCTAAGGGGAGCGTGGGTTAGAACCCCACATCTGACAATGCATTTTAAATATTCCAAAACTACCAATTTCGTACATGCGGGAAAACAAGTAAATTACGCGGGAATAGGTTCCTCAGATACTACTAGAAACGGCAGTGACTATGGTGCTTGCCTTGCAAGTCTGATTGTCTGGCGGCCAGAAAGAATGGAAAGCTGTTAGGAGACATGGCTTTCAGCCACGAAACCCGGATTCGATTCCCGGTAGCCGAACATACTTTTGTTTGCTGAGTCTTGGCTATTCTCACGGCATTTACGGTTTCTTTGTGTTGTGGCTTTTGGGGTCCAAGTATCAGGCAAGCAAACGTGAACGAAAGCAGATATGTGTTTAAATGAGTGCCAGGGCAGTAATAAAGGCGGATGAGACGGTGGATAGGGTGTTGGACTGCAGACGTGCTACATTGCGTAGCTCGATAACTCAGTAGGTTAGAGCGTCGTGCTGTGAACACAAAGGCAATGTATTCGACCGCACCAAGTGCCATTTCATTTTTCTCCCCTAAAAGACAATGCTTCCTCCAGCGAGACACTGCCAGGTAAATAACAAGCGATCTTCACAAGAAGTAAGGTGTCTACACGTCGCGCGATACTGTCGCCAACGGCCATACCGCGCGTAGTGCAGCGGTTCACGTCTGTTCACCGGCGATAAGAATCGTTGGCCGTCGTTAGTACTTGGATGCGTGCTCGGCTGGGAACTCGACGTGCGGTTGGCTTCTTTCATTTTGCATTTTTCCTTCGGCTTCGTTGTTGCTTAGCGATAATGATGCGGTCCCGCACGCTGACGCCACTCTTGCCTCTCGGTACACTAAGGGGCGAATCTGTGGCCACAATAAAATGAAAGGTTCTGTCGTGTGTTTGTCGTTTTTTGGTCTCTCCCAGTCGTTTCTAGCGCCTGCCCTCTACATATATGCCCATTTCCAAGCGTCAGCTTTCGCGTCAGCCGAGCAAAGTCGAGACAAGTCGACACATGGAGTCACACGATGCTGAGAAACGAAACCCGCGGACTAGCGCCCTGGCAGCACGGACTGAGACGAGGGGCGAAGGAAAACTATTCGTACCGCGACAGTTCACAGTTTCGAAGATCGCGTTTCGTTACGTGGAATACCCGTAGAAGAAAAAAGTACCTTTCGTGCGGTGGCCGGGAATCGAACCCGGATCAACTGCTTGGGAAACAGCCATCCTGACCGTTACACCACCACCGCGTTGTGCTGCGTCCCTCCCACGCCCTGATGTGTCGGCTACCCTCCTGCCACCAGAGGCCGAAGACGATGGCGCTGTAGGCGCTCAACGCCAGGGCGGAGGTGAGCACATCTGAACGCAGTGCGTAGGTGCCGCTATGGCGATGTAGCGTAGCTAGAAGCAGAACTGACAGCCGTTGAAAAACTGCCCTTTAATTTACAGCAGGGCGATAAAACAAATATCTAATGTGACGTACTTACTGATGATCGAGAGACGATTCAGCATATGTGTGCCAATCCAAAAGTAGAAAGCGCCTAAGTATCACAATATTAAGTTGGTTAGTTTGATGCTCGCCTGGAGCATATCGTTAGCTTCCCCTGAGGGCGAAATGCACAGCGTAGCCGTTGCTAGGAAACGGCCTTTTCTGTCGTTCTTTGTTTTCTCTGCGTCAATGTGAATATTGATAACTACAGTTCTGCTCGTTCCACTCAAGACAGATGGCGATGGAAAACAATGGTGTAAGGCACCATGTTTAAGCTGTGGTTCCCGAAAGGGAGGGTGGGGTGCAACCTCACATCTGACAACTCGTTTTAAATACTCTAAAACCAACGTAATTCCTTCACACAAGAAAAAAACACGCTAATTTCGCCGTCAGGCTCTGGAGATGTTCCTAGAAACGAC
This sequence comes from Schistocerca americana, assembly GCF_021461395.2. Lineage (NCBI taxonomy): Eukaryota > Metazoa > Arthropoda > Insecta > Orthoptera > Acrididae > Schistocerca > Schistocerca americana. Next base: position 67,538 of record NW_025726312.1, read on the forward strand.
GGTAGTAGAGACTTTGCGCTCACACGTCGGATTGGCCGAGCGGTCTAAGGCGCCAGATTTAAGCTCTGGTTTCCTAAGGGGAGCGTGGGTTCGAACCCCACATCTGACAATGCATTTTAAATATTCCAAAACTACCAATTTCGTACATGCGGGAAAACAAGTAAATTACGCGGGAATAGGTTCCTCAGATACTACTAGAAACGGCAGTGACTATGGTGCTTGCCTTGCAAGTCTGATTGTCTGGCGGCCAGAAAGAATGGAAAGCTGTTAGGAGACATGGCTTTCAGCCACGAAACCCGGATTCGATTCCCGGTAGCCGAACATACTTTTGTTTGCTGAGTCTTGGCTATTCTCACGGCATTTACGGTTTCTTTGTGTTGTGGCTTTTGGGGTCCAAGTATCAGGCAAGCAAACGTGAACGAAAGCAGATATGTGTTTAAATGAGTGCCAGGGCAGTAATAAAGGCGGATGAGACGGTGGATAGGGTGTTGGACTGCAGACGTGCTACATTGCGTAGCTCGATAACTCAGTAGGTTAGAGCGTCGTGCTGTGAACACAAAGGCAATGTATTCGACCGCACCAAGTGCCATTTCATTTTTCTCCCCTAAAAGACAATGCTTCCTCCAGCGAGACACTGCCAGGTAAATAACAAGCGATCTTCACAAGAAGTAAGGTGTCTACACGTCGCGCGATACTGTCGCCAACGGCCATACCGCGCGTAGTGCAGCGGTTCACGTCTGTTCACCGGCGATAAGAATCGTTGGCCGTCGTTAGTACTTGGATGCGTGCTCGGCTGGGAACTCGACGTGCGGTTGGCTTCTTTCATTTTGCATTTTTCCTTCGGCTTCGTTGTTGCTTAGCGATAATGATGCGGTCCCGCACGCTGACGCCACTCTTGCCTCTCGGTACACTAAGGGGCGAATCTGTGGCCACAATAAAATGAAAGGTTCTGTCGTGTGTTTGTCGTTTTTTGGTCTCTCCCAGTCGTTTCTAGCGCCTGCCCTCTACATATATGCCCATTTCCAAGCGTCAGCTTTCGCGTCAGCCGAGCAAAGTCGAGACAAGTCGACACATGGAGTCACACGATGCTGAGAAACGAAACCCGCGGACTAGCGCCCTGGCAGCACGGACTGAGACGAGGGGCGAAGGAAAACTATTCGTACCGCGACAGTTCACAGTTTCGAAGATCGCGTTTCGTTACGTGGAATACCCGTAGAAGAAAAAAGTACCTTTCGTGCGGTGGCCGGGAATCGAACCCGGATCAACTGCTTGGGAAACAGCCATGCTGACCGTTACACCACCACCGCGTTGTGCTGCGTCCCTCCCACGCCCTGATGTGTCGGCTACCCTCCTGCCACCAGAGGCCGAAGACGATGGCGCTGTAGGCGCTCAACGCCAGGGCGGAGGTGAGCACATCTGAACGCAGTGCGTAGGTGCCGCTATGGCGATGTAGCGTAGCTAGAAGCAGAACTGACAGCCGTTGAAAAACTGCCCTTTAATTTACAGCAGGGCGATAAAACAAATATCTAATGTGACGTACTTACTGATGATCGAGAGACGATTCAGCATATGTGTGCCAATCCAAAAGTAGAAAGCGCCTAAGTATCACAATATTAAGTTGGTTAGTTTGATGCTCGCCTGGAGCATATCGTTAGCTTCCCCTGAGGGCGAAATGCACAGCGTAGCCGTTGCTAGGAAACGGCCTTTTCTGTCGTTCTTTGTTTTCTCTGCGTCAATGTGAATATTGATAACTACAGTTCTGCTCGTTCCACTCAAGACAGATGGCGATGGAAAACAATGGTGTAAGGCACCATGTTTAAGCTGTGGTTCCCGAAAGGGAGGGTGGGGTGCAACCTCACATCTGACAACTCGTTTTAAATACTCTAAAACCAACGTAATTCCTTCACACAAGAAAAAAACACGCTAATTTCGCCGTCAGGCTCTGGAGATGTTCCTAGAAACGACGGTAGTAGAGACTTTGCGCTCACACGTCGGATTGGCCGAGCGGTCTAAGGCGCCAGATTTAAGCTCTGGTTTCCTAAGGGGAGCGTGGGTTCGAACCCCACATCTGACAATGCATTTTAAATATTTCAAAATTACCAATTTCGTACATGCGGGAAAACAAGTAAATTACGCGGGAACAGGTTCCACAGATACTACTAGAAACGGCAGTGACTATGGTGCTTGCCTTGCAAGTTTGATTGTCTGGCGGTCAGAAAGAATGGAAAGCTGCTAGGAGACATGGCTTTCAGCCACGAGGCCCGTATTCGATTCCCGGTAGCCGAACATACTTTCGTTTGCTGAGTCTTGGTTATTCTCACGGCATTTACGATACCTTTGTGTTGTGGTTTTTGGGGTCCAAGCATCAGGCAAGCAAACGTGAACGAAAGCAGGGGTATTGGACTGCAGACGTGCCACATTGCGTAGCTCGATAGCTGAGTAAGTTAGAGCGTCGTGCTGTGAACACAAAGGCCACGTATTCGACCGCACCAAGTGCCATTTCATTTTACGCCCCTAAAAGACAATGCTTCCTCCAGCGAGACACTGCCAGGTAAATAACAAGCGATCTTCACAAGAAGTAAGGTGTATACACGTCGCGCGATACTGTCGCCAACGGCCATACCGCGCGTAGTGCAGCGGTTCTCGTCTGTTCACCGGCGTTAAGATCCGTTGGCCGTGGTTAGTACTTGGATGCATGCTCGGCTGGGAACTCGATGTGCTGTTGGCTTCTTTCATTTTGCATTTTTCCTTCGGTTTCGCTGTTGCTTAGCGATAATGATGCGGTCCCGCACGCTGGCGCCACTCTTACCTCTCTGTACACTAAGGGGCGAATCTGTGGCCACAATAAAATGAAAGGTTCTGTCGTGTGTTTGTCGATTTTTGGTCTCTCCCAGTCGTTTCTCCCTCCTGCCCTCTACATATATGCCCATTTCCAAGCGTCAGCTTTCGCGTCAGCCGAGCAAAGTCGAGACAAGTCGACACATGGAGTCACACGATGCTGAGAAACGAAACCCGCGGACTAGCGCCCTGGCAGCACGGACTGAGACGAGGGGCGAAGGAAAACTATTCGTACCGCGACAGTTCACAGTTTCGAAGATCGCGTTTCGTTACGTGGAATACCCGTAGAAGAAAAAAGTACCTTTCGTGCGGTGGCCGGGAATCGAACCCGGATCAACTGCTTGGGAAACAGCCATGCTGACCGTTACACCACCACCGCGTTGTGCTGCGTCCCTCCCACGCCCTGATGTGTCGGCTACCCTCCTGCCACCAGAGGCCGAAGACGATGGCGCTGTAGGCGCTCAACGCCAGGGCGGAGGTGAGCACATCTGAACGCAGTGCGTAGGTGCCGCTATGGCGATGTAGCGTAGCTAGAAGCAGAACTGACAGCCGTTGAAAAACTGCCCTTTAATTTACAGCAGGGCGATAAAACAAATATCTAATGTGACGTACTTACTGATGATCGAGAGACGATTCAGCATATGTGTGCCAATCCAAAAGTAGAAAGCGCCTAAGTATCACAATATTAAGTTGGTTAGTTTGATGCTCGCCTGGAGCATATCGTTAGCTTCCCCTGAGGGCGAAATGCACAGCGTAGCCGTTGCTAGGAAACGGCCTTTTCTGTCGTTCTTTGTTTTCTCTGCGTCAATGTGAATATTGATAACTACAGTTCTGCTCGTTCCACTCAAGACAGATGGCGATGGAAAACAATGGTGTAAGGCACCATGTTTAAGCTGTGGTTCCCGAAAGGGAGGGTGGGGTGCAACCTCACATCTGACAACTCGTTTTAAATACTCTAAAACCAACGTAATTCCTTCACACAAGAAAAAAACACGCTAATTTCGCCGTCAGGCTCTGGAGATGTTCCTAGAAACGACGGTAGTAGAGACTTTGCGCTCACACGTCGGATTGGCCGAGCGGTCTAAGGCGCCAGATTTAAGCTCTGGTTTCCTAAGGGGAGCGTGGGTTCGAACCGCACATCTGACAATGCATTTTAAATATTTCAAAATTACCAATTTCGTACATGCGGGAAAACAAGTAAATTACGCGGGAACAGGTTCCACAGATACTACTAGAAACGGCAGTGACTATGGTGCTTGCCTTGCAAGTTTGATTGTCTGGCGGTCAGAAAGAATGGAAAGCTGCTAGGAGACATGGCTTTCAGCCACGAGGCCCGTATTCGATTCCCGGTAGCCGAACATACTTTCGTTTGCTGAGTCTTGGTTATTCTCACGGCATTTACGATACCTTTGTGTTGTGGTTTTTGGGGTCCAAGCATCAGGCAAGCAAACGTGAACGAAAGCAGGGGTATTGGACTGCAGACGTGCCACATTGCGTAGCTCGATAGCTGAGTAAGTTAGAGCGTCGTGCTGTGAACACAAAGGCCACGTATTCGACCGCACCAAGTGCCATTTCATTTTACGCCCCTAAAAGACAATGCTTCCTCCAGCGAGACACTGCCAGGTAAATAACAAGCGATCTTCACAAGAAGTAAGGTGTATACACGTCGCGCGATACTGTCGCCAACAGCCATACCGCGCGTAGTGCAGCGGTTCTCGTCTGTTCACCGGCGTTAAGATCCGTTGGCCGTGGTTAGTACTTGGATGCATGCTCGGCTGGGAACTCGATGTGCTGTTGGCTTCTTTCATTTTGCATTTTTCCTTCGGTTTCGCTGTTGCTTAGCGATAATGATGCGGTCCCGCACGCTGGCGCCACTCTTACCTCTCTGTACACTAAGGGGCGAATCTGTGGCCACAATAAAATGAAAGGTTCTGTCGTGTGTTTGTCGATTTTTGGTCTCTCCCAGTCGTTTCTCCCTCCTGCCCTCTACATATATGCCCATTTCCAAGCGTCAGCTTTCGCGTCAGCCGAGCAAAGTCGAGACAAGTCGACACATGGAGACACACGATGCTGAGAAACGAAACCCGCAGACTAGCGCCCTGGCAGCACGGACTGAGACGAGGGGCGAAGGAAAACTATTCGTACCGCGACAGTTCGCAGTTTCGAAGATCGCGTTTCGTTACGTGGAATACCCGTAGAAGAAAAATGTACGTTCTGTGCGGTGGCCGGGAATCGAACCCGGATCAACTGCTTGGGAAGCAACCATGCTGACCGTTACACCACCACCGCGTTGTGCTGCGTCCCACCCACGCCCTGATGTGTCGGCTACCCTCCTGCCATCAGAGGCCGAAGGCGATGGCGCTGTAGGCGCTCAACGCCAGGCCAGAGGTGAGCACCTCTGAACGCAGTGCGTTGGTGCTGCTAGGGCGATGTAGCGTAACTAGAAGCAGAACTGACAGCCGTTGAAAAACTGCCCTTTAAGTTACAGCTGGGCGATAAAACAAATATCTAATGTGACGTACTTACTGATGATCCAGAGACGATTCAGCATACGTGTGCCAAACCAGAAGTAGAAAGCGCCTAAGTATCACAATATTAAGTTGGTTAGTTTGATGCTAGCCTGGAGCATATCATTAGCTTCCCCTGAGGGCGAAATGCACAGCGGAGCCGTTGCTAGGGAACGGCCTTTTGTGTCGTTTTTTGTTTTCTCTGCGTCAATGTGAATATTGATAACTACAGTTCTGCTCGTTCCACTCAAGGCAGATGGCGACGGAAAACAATGGTTTAAGGCACCATGTTTAAGCTGTGGTTCCCGAAAGGGAGGGTGGGGTGCAACCTCACATCTGACAACTCGTTTTAAATACTCTAAAACCAACGTAATTCCTTCACACAAGAAAAAAACACGCTAATTTCGCCGTCAGGCTCTGGAGATGTTCCTAGAAACGACGGTAGTAGAGACTTTGCGCTCACACGTCAGATTGGCCGAGCGGTCTAAGGCGCCAGATTTAAGCTCTGGTTCCCTAAGGGGAGCGTGGGTTCGAACCCCACATCTGACAATGCATTTTAAATATTTCAAAATTACCAATTTCGTACATGCGGGAAAACAAGTAAATTACGCGGGAACAGGTTCCACAGATACTACTAGAAACGGCAGTGACTATGGTGCTTGCCTTGCAAGTTTGATTGTCTGGCGGTCAGAAAGAATGGAAAGCTGCTAGGAGACATGGCTTTCAGCCACGAGGCCCGTATTCGATTCCCGGTAGCCGAACATACTTTCGTTTGCTGAGTCTTGGTTATTCTCACGGCATTTACGATACCTTTGTGTTGTGGTTTTTGGGGTCCAAGCATCAGGCAAGCAAACGTGAACGAAAGCAGGGGTATTGGACTGCAGACGTGCCACATTGCGTAGCTCGATAGCTGAGTAAGTTAGAGCGTCGTGCTGTGAACACAAAGGCCACGTATTCGACCGCACCAAGTGCCATTTCATTTTACGCCCCTAAAAGACAATGCTTCCTCCAGCGAGACACTGCCAGGTAAATAACAAGCGATCTTCACAAGAAGTAAGGTGTATACACGTCGCGCGATACTGTCGCCAACGGCCATACCGCGCGTAGTGCAGCGGTTCTCGTCTGTTCACCGGCGTTAAGATCCGTTGGCCGTGGTTAGTACTTGGATGCATGCTCGGCTGGGAACTCGATGTGCTGTTGGCTTCTTTCATTTTGCATTTTTCCTTCGGTTTCGCTGTTGCTTAGCGATAATGATGCGGTCCCGCACGCTGGCGCCACTCTTACCTCTCGGTACACTAAGGGGCGAATCTGTGGCCACAATAAAATGAAAGGTTCTGTCGTGTGTTTGTCGATTTTTGGTCTCTCCCAGTCGTTTCTCCCTCCTGCCCTCTACATATATGCCCATTTCCAAGCGTCAGCTTTCGCGTCAGCCGAGCAAAGTCGAGACAAGTCGACACATGGAGACACACGATGCTGAGAAACGAAACCCGCAGACTAGCGCCCTGGCAGCACGGACTGAGACGAGGGGCGAAGGAAAACTATTCGTACCGCGACAGTTCGCAGTTTCGAAGATCGCGTTTCGTTACGTGGAATACCCGTAGAAGAAAAATGTACGTTCTGTGCGGTGGCCGGGAATCGAACCCGGATCAACTGCTTGGGAAGCAACCATGCTGACCGTTACACCACCACCGCGTTGTGCTGCGTCCCACCCACGCCCTGATGTGTCGGCTACCCTCCTGCCATCAGAGGCCGAAGGCGATGGCGCTGTAGGCGCTCAACGCCAGGCCAGAGGTGAGCACCTCTGAACGCAGTGCGTTGGTGCTGCTAGGGCGATGTAGCGTAACTAGAAGCAGAACTGACAGCCGTTGAAAAACTGCCCTTTAAGTTACAGCTGGGCGATAAAACAAATATCTAATGTGACGTACTTACTGATGATCCAGAGACGATTCAGCATACGTGTGCCAAACCAGAAGTAGAAAGCGCCTAAGTATCACAATATTAAGTTGGTTAGTTTGATGCTAGCCTGGAGCATATCATTAGCTTCCCCTGAGGGCGAAATGCACAGCGGAGCCGTTGCTAGGGAACGGCCTTTTGTGTCGTTTTTTGTTTTCTCTGCGTCAATGTGAATATTGATAACTACAGTTCTGCTCGTTCCACTCAAGGCAGATGGCGACGGAAAACAATGGTTTAAGGCACCATGTTTAAGCTGTGGTTCCCGAAAGGGAGGGTGGGGTGCAACCTCACATCTGACAACTCGTTTTAAATACTCTAAAACCAACGTAATTCCTTCACACAAGAAAAAAACACGCTAATTTCGCCGTCAGGCTCTGGAGATGTTCCTAGAAACGACGGTAGTAGAGACTTTGCGCTCACACGTCAGATTGGCCGAGCGGTCTAAGGCGCCAGATTTAAGCTCTGGTTCCCTAAGGGGAGCGTGGGTTCGAACCCCACATCTGACAATGCATTTTAAATATTTCAAAATTACCAATTTCGTACATGCGGGAAAACAAGTAAATTACGCGGGAACAGGTTCCACAGATACTACTAGAAACGGCAGTGACTATGGTGCTTGCCTTGCAAGTTTGATTGTCTGGCGGTCAGAAAGAATGGAAAGCTGCTAGGAGACATGGCTTTCAGCCACGAGGCCCGTATTCGATTCCCGGTAGCCGAACATACTTTCGTTTGCTGAGTCTTGGTTATTCTCACGGCATTTACGATACCTTTGTGTTGTGGTTTTTGGGGTCCAAGCATCAGGCAAGCAAACGTGAACGAAAGCAGGGGTATTGGACTGCAGACGTGCCACATTGCGTAGCTCGATAGCTGAGTAAGTTAGAGCGTCGTGCTGTGAACACAAAGGCCACGTATTCGACCGCACCAAGTGCCATTTCATTTTACGCCCCTAAAAGACAATGCTTCCTCCAGCGAGACACTGCCAGGTAAATAACAAGCGATCTTCACAAGAAGTAAGGTGTATACACGTCGCGCGATACTGTCGCCAACGGCCATACCGCGCGTAGTGCAGCGGTTCTCGTCTGTTCACCGGCGTTAAGATCCGTTGGCCGTGGTTAGTACTTGGATGCATGCTCGGCTGGGAACTCGATGTGCTGTTGGCTTCTTTCATTTTGCATTTTTCCTTCGGTTTCGCTGTTGCTTAGCGATAATGATGCGGTCCCGCACGCTGGCGCCACTCTTACCTCTCGGTACACTAAGGGGCGAATCTGTGGCCACAATAAAATGAAAGGTTCTGTCGTGTGTTTGTCGATTTTTGGTCTCTCCCAGTCGTTTCTCCCTCCTGCCCTCTACATATATGCCCATTTCCAAGCGTCAGCTTTCGCGTCAGCCGAGCAAAGTCGAGACAAGTCGACACATGGAGACACACGATGCTGAGAAACGAAACCCGCAGACTAGCGCCCTGGCAGCACGGACTGAGACGAGGGGCGAAGGAAAACTATTCGTACCGCGACAGTTCGCAGTTTCGAAGATCGCGTTTCGTTACGTGGAATACCCGTAGAAGAAAAATGTACGTTCTGTGCGGTGGCCGGGAATCGAACCCGGATCAACTGCTTGGGAAGCAACCATGCTGACCGTTACACCACCACCGCGTTGTGCTGCGTCCCACCCACGCCCTGATGTGTCGGCTACCCTCCTGCCATCAGAGGCCGAAGGCGATGGCGCTGTAGGCGCTCAACGCCAGGCCAGAGGTGAGCACCTCTGAACGCAGTGCGTTGGTGCTGCTAGGGCGATGTAGCGTAACTAGAAGCAGAACTGACAGCCGTTGAAAAACTGCCCTTTAAGTTACAGCTGGGCGATAAAACAAATATCTAATGTGACGTACTTACTGATGATCCAGAGACGATTCAGCATACGTGTGCCAAACCAGAAGTAGAAAGCGCCTAAGTATCACAATATTAAGTTGGTTAGTTTGATGCTAGCCTGGAGCATATCATTAGCTTCCCCTGAGGGCGAAATGCACAGCGGAGCCGTTGCTAGGGAACGGCCTTTTGTGTCGTTTTTTGTTTTCTCTGCGTCAATGTGAATATTGATAACTACAGTTCTGCTCGTTCCACTCAAGGCAGATGGCGACGGAAAACAATGGTTTAAGGCACCATGTTTAAGCTGTGGTTCCCGAAAGGGAGGGTGGGGTGCAACCTCACATCTGACAACTCGTTTTAAATACTCTAAAACCAACGTAATTCCTTCACACAAGAAAAAAACACGCTAATTTCGCCGTCAGGCTCTGGAGATGTTCCTAGAAACGACGGTAGTAGAGACTTTGCGCTCACACGTCAGATTGGCCGAGCGGTCTAAGGCGCCAGATTTAAGCTCTGGTTCCCTAAGGGGAGCGTGGGTTCGAACCCCACATCTGACAATGCATTTTAAATATTTCAAAATTACCAATTTCGTACATGCGGGAAAACAAGTAAATTACGCGGGAACAGGTTCCACAGATACTACTAGAAACGGCAGTGACTATGGTGCTTGCCTTGCAAGTTTGATTGTCTGGCGGTCAGAAAGAATGGAAAGCTGCTAGGAGACATGGCTTTCAGCCACGAGGCCCGTATTCGATTCCCGGTAGCCGAACATACTTTCGTTTGCTGAGTCTTGGTTATTCTCACGGCATTTACGATACCTTTGTGTTGTGGTTTTTGGGGTCCAAGCATCAGGCAAGCAAACGTGAACGAAAGCAGGGGTATTGGACTGCAGACGTGCCACATTGCGTAGCTCGATAGCTGAGTAAGTTAGAGCGTCGTGCTGTGAACACAAAGGCCACGTATTCGACCGCACCAAGTGCCATTTCATTTTACGCCCCTAAAAGACAATGCTTCCTCCAGCGAGACACTGCCAGGTAAATAACAAGCGATCTTCACAAGAAGTAAGGTGTATACACGTCGCGCGATACTGTCGCCAACAGCCATACCGCGCGTAGTGCAGCGGTTCTCGTCTGTTCACCGGCGTTAAGATCCGTTGGCCGTGGTTAGTACTTGGATGCATGCTCGGCTGGGAACTCGATGTGCTGTTGGCTTCTTTCATTTTGCATTTTTCCTTCGGTTTCGCTGTTGCTTAGCGATAATGATGCGGTCCCGCACGCTGGCGCCACTCTTACCTCTCTGTACACTAAGGGGCGAATCTGTGGCCACAATAAAATGAAAGGTTCTGTCGTGTGTTTGTCGATTTTTGGTCTCTCCCAGTCGTTTCTCCCTCCTGCCCTCTACATATATGCCCATTTCCAAGCGTCAGCTTTCGCGTCAGCCGAGCAAAGTCGAGACAAGTCGACACATGGAGACACACGATGCTGAGAAACGAAACCCGCAGACTAGCGCCCTGGCAGCACGGACTGAGACGAGGGGCGAAGGAAAACTATTCGTACCGCGACAGTTCGCAGTTTCGAAGATCGCGTTTCGTTACGTGGAATACCCGTAGAAGAAAAATGTACGTTCTGTGCGGTGGCCGGGAATCGAACCCGGATCAACTGCTTGGGAAGCAACCATGCTGACCGTTACACCACCACCGCGTTGTGCTGCGTCCCACCCACGCCCTGATGTGTCGGCTACCCTCCTGCCATCAGAGGCCGAAGGCGATGGCGCTGTAGGCGCTCAACGCCAGGCCAGAGGTGAGCACCTCTGAACGCAGTGCGTTGGTGCTGCTAGGGCGATGTAGCGTAACTAGAAGCAGAACTGACAGCCGTTGAAAAACTGCCCTTTAAGTTACAGCTGGGCGATAAAACAAATATCTAATGTGACGTACTTACTGATGATCCAGAGACGATTCAGCATACGTGTGCCAAACCAGAAGTAGAAAGCGCCTAAGTATCACAATATTAAGTTGGTTAGTTTGATGCTAGCCTGGAGCATATCATTAGCTTCCCCTGAGGGCGAAATGCACAGCGGAGCCGTTGCTAGGGAACGGCCTTTTGTGTCGTTTTTTGTTTTCTCTGCGTCAATGTGAATATTGATAACTACAGTTCTGCTCGTTCCACTCAAGGCAGATGGCGACGGAAAACAATGGTTTAAGGCACCATGTTTAAGCTGTGGTTCCCGAAAGGGAGGGTGGGGTGCAACCTCACATCTGACAACTCGTTTTAAATACTCTAAAACCAACGTAATTCCTTCACACAAGAAAAAAACACGCTAATTTCGCCGTCAGGCTCTGGAGATGTTCCTAGAAACGACGGTAGTAGAGACTTTGCGCTCACACGTCAGATTGGCCGAGCGGTCTAAGGCGCCAGATTTAAGCTCTGGTTCCCTAAGGGGAGCGTGGGTTCGAACCCCACATCTGACAATGCATTTTAAATATTTCAAAATTACCAATTTCGTACATGCGGGAAAACAAGTAAATTACGCGGGAACAGGTTCCACAGATACTACTAGAAACGGCAGTGACTATGGTGCTTGCCTTGCAAGTTTGATTGTCTGGCGGTCAGAAAGAATGGAAAGCTGCTAGGAGACATGGCTTTCAGCCACGAGGCCCGTATTCGATTCCCGGTAGCCGAACATACTTTCGTTTGCTGAGTCTTGGTTATTCTCACGGCATTTACGATACCTTTGTGTTGTGGTTTTTGGGGTCCAAGCATCAGGCAAGCAAACGTGAACGAAAGCAGGGGTATTGGACTGCAGACGTGCCACATTGCGTAGCTCGATAGCTGAGTAAGTTAGAGCGTCGTGCTGTGAACACAAAGGCCACGTATTCGACCGCACCAAGTGCCATTTCATTTTACGCCCCTAAAAGACAATGCTTCCTCCAGCGAGACACTGCCAGGTAAATAACAAGCGATCTTCACAAGAAGTAAGGTGTATACACGTCGCGCGATACTGTCGCCAACAGCCATACCGCGCGTAGTGCAGCGGTTCTCGTCTGTTCACCGGCGTTAAGATCCGTTGGCCGTGGTTAGTACTTGGATGCATGCTCGGCTGGGAACTCGATGTGCTGTTGGCTTCTTTCATTTTGCATTTTTCCTTCGGTTTCGCTGTTGCTTAGCGATAATGATGCGGTCCCGCACGCTGGCGCCACTCTTACCTCTCTGTACACTAAGGGGCGAATCTGTGGCCACAATAAAATGAAAGGTTCTGTCGTGTGTTTGTCGATTTTTGGTCTCTCCCAGTCGTTTCTCCCTCCTGCCCTCTACATATATGCCCATTTCCAAGCGTCAGCTTTCGCGTCAGCCGAGCAAAGTCGAGACAAGTCGACACATGGAGACACACGATGCTGAGAAACGAAACCCGCAGACTAGCGCCCTGGCAGCACGGACTGAGACGAGGGGCGAAGGAAAACTATTCGTACCGCGACAGTTCGCAGTTTCGAAGATCGCGTTTCGTTACGTGGAATACCCGTAGAAGAAAAATGTACGTTCTGTGCGGTGGCCGGGAATCGAACCCGGATCAACTGCTTGGGAAGCAACCATGCTGACCGTTACACCACCACCGCGTTGTGCTGCGTCCCACCCACGCCCTGATGTGTCGGCTACCCTCCTGCCATCAGAGGCCGAAGGCGATGGCGCTGTAGGCGCTCAACGCCAGGCCAGAGGTGAGCACCTCTGAACGCAGTGCGTTGGTGCTGCTAGGGCGATGTAGCGTAACTAGAAGCAGAACTGACAGCCGTTGAAAAACTGCCCTTTAAGTTACAGCTGGGCGATAAAACAAATATCTAATGTGACGTACTTACTGATGATCCAGAGACGATTCAGCATACGTGTGCCAAACCAGAAGTAGAAAGCGCCTAAGTATCACAATATTAAGTTGGTTAGTTTGATGCTAGCCTGGAGCATATCATTAGCTTCCCCTGAGGGCGAAATGCACAGCGGAGCCGTTGCTAGGGAACGGCCTTTTGTGTCGTTTTTTGTTTTCTCTGCGTCAATGTGAATATTGATAACTACAGTTCTGCTCGTTCCACTCAAGGCAGATGGCGACGGAAAACAATGGTTTAAGGCACCATGTTTAAGCTGTGGTTCCCGAAAGGGAGGGTGGGGTGCAACCTCACATCTGACAACTCGTTTTAAATACTCTAAAACCAACGTAATTCCTTCACACAAGAAAAAAACACGCTAATTTCGCCGTCAGGCTCTGGAGATGTTCCTAGAAACGACGGTAGTAGAGACTTTGCGCTCACACGTCAGATTGGCCGAGCGGTCTAAGGCGCCAGATTTAAGCTCTGGTTCCCTAAGGGGAGCGTGGGTTCGAACCCCACATCTGACAATGCATTTTAAATATTTCAAAATTACCAATTTCGTACATGCGGGAAAACAAGTAAATTACGCGGGAACAGGTTCCACAGATACTACTAGAAACGGCAGTGACTATGGTGCTTGCCTTGCAAGTTTGATTGTCTGGCGGTCAGAAAGAATGGAAAGCTGCTAGGAGACATGGCTTTCAGCCACGAGGCCCGTATTCGATTCCCGGTAGCCGAACATACTTTCGTTTGCTGAGTCTTGGTTATTCTCACGGCATTTACGATACCTTTGTGTTGTGGTTTTTGGGGTCCAAGCATCAGGCAAGCAAACGTGAACGAAAGCAGGGGTATTGGACTGCAGACGTGCCACATTGCGTAGCTCGATAGCTGAGTAAGTTAGAGCGTCGTGCTGTGAACACAAAGGCCACGTATTCGACCGCACCAAGTGCCATTTCATTTTACGCCCCTAAAAGACAATGCTTCCTCCAGCGAGACACTGCCAGGTAAATAACAAGCGATCTTCACAAGAAGTAAGGTGTATACACGTCGCGCGATACTGTCGCCAACAGCCATACCGCGCGTAGTGCAGCGGTTCTCGTCTGTTCACCGGCGTTAAGATCCGTTGGCCGTGGTTAGTACTTGGATGCATGCTCGGCTGGGAACTCGATGTGCTGTTGGCTTCTTTCATTTTGCATTTTTCCTTCGGTTTCGCTGTTGCTTAGCGATAATGATGCGGTCCCGCACGCTGGCGCCACTCTTACCTCTCTGTACACTAAGGGGCGAATCTGTGGCCACAATAAAATGAAAGGTTCTGTCGTGTGTTTGTCGATTTTTGGTCTCTCCCAGTCGTTTCTCCCTCCTGCCCTCTACATATATGCCCATTTCCAAGCGTCAGCTTTCGCGTCAGCCGAGCAAAGTCGAGACAAGTCGACACATGGAGACACACGATGCTGAGAAACGAAACCCGCAGACTAGCGCCCTGGCAGCACGGACTGAGACGAGGGGCGAAGGAAAACTATTCGTACCGCGACAGTTCGCAGTTTCGAAGATCGCGTTTCGTTACGTGGAATACCCGTAGAAGAAAAATGTACGTTCTGTGCGGTGGCCGGGAATCGAACCCGGATCAACTGCTTGGGAAGCAACCATGCTGACCGTTACACCACCACCGCGTTGTGCTGCGTCCCACCCACGCCCTGATGTGTCGGCTACCCTCCTGCCATCAGAGGCCGAAGGCGATGGCGCTGTAGGCGCTCAACGCCAGGCCAGAGGTGAGCACCTCTGAACGCAGTGCGTTGGTGCTGCTAGGGCGATGTAGCGTAACTAGAAGCAGAACTGACAGCCGTTGAAAAACTGCCCTTTAAGTTACAGCTGGGCGATAAAACAAATATCTAATGTGACGTACTTACTGATGATCCAGAGACGATTCAGCATACGTGTGCCAAACCAGAAGTAGAAAGCGCCTAAGTATCACAATATTAAGTTGGTTAGTTTGATGCTAGCCTGGAGCATATCATTAGCTTCCCCTGAGGGCGAAATGCACAGCGGAGCCGTTGCTAGGGAACGGCCTTTTGTGTCGTTTTTTGTTTTCTCTGCGTCAATGTGAATATTGATAACTACAGTTCTGCTCGTTCCACTCAAGGCAGATGGCGACGGAAAACAATGGTTTAAGGCACCATGTTTAAGCTGTGGTTCCCGAAAGGGAGGGTGGGGTGCAACCTCACATCTGACAACTCGTTTTAAATACTCTAAAACCAACGTAATTCCTTCACACAAGAAAAAAACACGCTAATTTCGCCGTCAGGCTCTGGAGATGTTCCTAGAAACGACGGTAGTAGAGACTTTGCGCTCACACGTCAGATTGGCCGAGCGGTCTAAGGCGCCAGATTTAAGCTCTGGTTCCCTAAGGGGAGCGTGGGTTCGAACCCCACATCTGACAATGCATTTTAAATATTTCAAAATTACCAATTTCGTACATGCGGGAAAACAAGTAAATTACGCGGGAACAGGTTCCACAGATACTACTAGAAACGGCAGTGACTATGGTGCTTGCCTTGCAAGTTTGATTGTCTGGCGGTCAGAAAGAATGGAAAGCTGCTAGGAGACATGGCTTTCAGCCACGAGGCCCGTATTCGATTCCCGGTAGCCGAACATACTTTCGTTTGCTGAGTCTTGGTTATTCTCACGGCATTTACGATACCTTTGTGTTGTGGTTTTTGGGGTCCAAGCATCAGGCAAGCAAACGTGAACGAAAGCAGGGGTATTGGACTGCAGACGTGCCACATTGCGTAGCTCGATAGCTGAGTAAGTTAGAGCGTCGTGCTGTGAACACAAAGGCCACGTATTCGACCGCACCAAGTGCCATTTCATTTTACGCCCCTAAAAGACAATGCTTCCTCCAGCGAGACACTGCCAGGTAAATAACAAGCGATCTTCACAAGAAGTAAGGTGTATACACGTCGCGCGATACTGTCGCCAACAGCCATACCGCGCGTAGTGCAGCGGTTCTCGTCTGTTCACCGGCGTTAAGATCCGTTGGCCGTGGTTAGTACTTGGATGCATGCTCGGCTGGGAACTCGATGTGCTGTTGGCTTCTTTCATTTTGCATTTTTCCTTCGGTTTCGCTGTTGCTTAGCGATAATGATGCGGTCCCGCACGCTGGCGCCACTCTTACCTCTCTGTACACTAAGGGGCGAATCTGTGGCCACAATAAAATGAAAGGTTCTGTCGTGTGTTTGTCGATTTTTGGTCTCTCCCAGTCGTTTCTCCCTCCTGCCCTCTACATATATGCCCATTTCCAAGCGTCAGCTTTCGCGTCAGCCGAGCAAAGTCGAGACAAGTCGACACATGGAGACACACGATGCTGAGAAACGAAACCCGCAGACTAGCGCCCTGGCAGCACGGACTGAGACGAGGGGCGAAGGAAAACTATTCGTACCGCGACAGTTCGCAGTTTCGAAGATCGCGTTTCGTTACGTGGAATACCCGTAGAAGAAAAATGTACGTTCTGTGCGGTGGCCGGGAATCGAACCCGGATCAACTGCTTGGGAAGCAACCATGCTGACCGTTACACCACCACCGCGTTGTGCTGCGTCCCACCCACGCCCTGATGTGTCGGCTACCCTCCTGCCATCAGAGGCCGAAGGCGATGGCGCTGTAGGCGCTCAACGCCAGGCCAGAGGTGAGCACCTCTGAACGCAGTGCGTTGGTGCTGCTAGGGCGATGTAGCGTAACTAGAAGCAGAACTGACAGCCGTTGAAAAACTGCCCTTTAAGTTACAGCTGGGCGATAAAACAAATATCTAATGTGACGTACTTACTGATGATCCAGAGACGATTCAGCATACGTGTGCCAAACCAGAAGTAGAAAGCGCCTAAGTATCACAATATTAAGTTGGTTAGTTTGATGCTAGCCTGGAGCATATCATTAGCTTCCCCTGAGGGCGAAATGCACAGCGGAGCCGTTGCTAGGGAACGGCCTTTTGTGTCGTTTTTTGTTTTCTCTGCGTCAATGTGAATATTGATAACTACAGTTCTGCTCGTTCCACTCAAGGCAGATGGCGACGGAAAACAATGGTTTAAGGCACCATGTTTAAGCTGTGGTTCCCGAAAGGGAGGGTGGGGTGCAACCTCACATCTGACAACTCGTTTTAAATACTCTAAAACCAACGTAATTCCTTCACACAAGAAAAAAACACGCTAATTTCGCCGTCAGGCTCTGGAGATGTTCCTAGAAACGACGGTAGTAGAGACTTTGCGCTCACACGTCAGATTGGCCGAGCGGTCTAAGGCGCCAGATTTAAGCTCTGGTTCCCTAAGGGGAGCGTGGGTTCGAACCCCACATCTGACAATGCATTTTAAATATTTCAAAATTACCAATTTCGTACATGCGGGAAAACAAGTAAATTACGCGGGAACAGGTTCCACAGATACTACTAGAAACGGCAGTGACTATGGTGCTTGCCTTGCAAGTTTGATTGTCTGGCGGTCAGAAAGAATGGAAAGCTGCTAGGAGACATGGCTTTCAGCCACGAGGCCCGTATTCGATTCCCGGTAGCCGAACATACTTTCGTTTGCTGAGTCTTGGTTATTCTCACGGCATTTACGATACCTTTGTGTTGTGGTTTTTGGGTCCAAGCATCAGGCAAGCAAACGTGAACGAAAGCAGGGGTATTGGACTGCAGACGTGCCACATTGCGTAGCTCGATAGCTGAGTAAGTTAGAGCGTCGTGCTGTGAACACAAAGGCCACGTATTCGACCGCACCAAGTGCCATTTCATTTTACGCCCCTAAAAGACAATGCTTCCTCCAGCGAGACACTGCCAGGTAAATAACAAGCGATCTTCACAAGAAGTAAGGTGTATACACGTCGCGCGATACTGTCGCCAACAGCCATACCGCGCGTAGTGCAGCGGTTCTCGTCTGTTCACCGGCGTTAAGATCCGTTGGCCGTGGTTAGTACTTGGATGCATGCTCGGCTGGGAACTCGATGTGCTGTTGGCTTCTTTCATTTTGCATTTTTCCTTCGGTTTCGCTGTTGCTTAGCGATAATGATGCGGTCCCGCACGCTGGCGCCACTCTTACCTCTCTGTACACTAAGGGGCGAATCTGTGGCCACAATAAAATGAAAGGTTCTGTCGTGTGTTTGTCGATTTTTGGTCTCTCCCAGTCGTTTCTCCCTCCTGCCCTCTACATATATGCCCATTTCCAAGCGTCAGCTTTCGCGTCAGCCGAGCAAAGTCGAGACAAGTCGACACATGGAGACACACGATGCTGAGAAACGAAACCCGCAGACTAGCGCCCTGGCAGCACGGACTGAGACGAGGGGCGAAGGAAAACTATTCGTACCGCGACAGTTCGCAGTTTCGAAGATCGCGTTTCGTTACGTGGAATACCCGTAGAAGAAAAATGTACGTTCTGTGCGGTGGCCGGGAATCGAACCCGGATCAACTGCTTGGGAAGCAACCATGCTGACCGTTACACCACCACCGCGTTGTGCTGCGTCCCACCCACGCCCTGATGTGTCGGCTACCCTCCTGCCATCAGAGGCCGAAGGCGATGGCGCTGTAGGCGCTCAACGCCAGGCCAGAGGTGAGCACCTCTGAACGCAGTGCGTTGGTGCTGCTAGGGCGATGTAGCGTAACTAGAAGCAGAACTGACAGCCGTTGAAAAACTGCCCTTTAAGTTACAGCTGGGCGATAAAACAAATATCTAATGTGACGTACTTACTGATGATCCAGAGACGATTCAGCATACGTGTGCCAAACCAGAAGTAGAAAGCGCCTAAGTATCACAATATTAAGTTGGTTAGTTTGATGCTAGCCTGGAGCATATCATTAGCTTCCCCTGAGGGCGAAATGCACAGCGGAGCCGTTGCTAGGGAACGGCCTTTTGTGTCGTTTTTTGTTTTCTCTGCGTCAATGTGAATATTGATAACTACAGTTCTGCTCGTTCCACTCAAGGCAGATGGCGACGGAAAACAATGGTTTAAGGCACCATGTTTAAGCTGTGGTTCCCGAAAGGGAGGGTGGGGTGCAACCTCACATCTGACAACTCGTTTTAAATACTCTAAAACCAACGTAATTCCTTCACACAAGAAAAAAACACGCTAATTTCGCCGTCAGGCTCTGGAGATGTTCCTAGAAACGACGGTAGTAGAGACTTTGCGCTCACACGTCAGATTGGCCGAGCGGTCTAAGGCGCCAGATTTAAGCTCTGGTTCCCTAAGGGGAGCGTGGGTTCGAACCCCACATCTGACAATGCATTTTAAATATTTCAAAATTACCAATTTCGTACATGCGGGAAAACAAGTAATTACGCGGGAACAGGTTCCACAGATACTACTAGAAACGGCAGTGACTATGGTGCTTGCCTTGCAAGTTTGATTGTCTGGCGGTCAGAAAGAATGGAAAGCTGCTAGGAGACATGGCTTTCAGCCACGAGGCCCGTATTCGATTCCCGGTAGCCGAACATACTTTCGTTTGCTGAGTCTTGGTTATTCTCACGGCATTTACGATACCTTTGTGTTGTGGTTTTGGGGTCCAAGCATCAGGCAAGCAAACGTGAACGAAAGCAGGGGTATTGGACTGCAGACGTGCCACATTGCGTAGCTCGATAGCTGAGTAAGTTAGAGCGTCGTGCTGTGAACACAAAGGCCACGTATTCGACCGCACCAAGTGCCATTTCATTTTACGCCCCTAAAAGACAATGCTTCCTCCAGCGAGACACTGCCAGGTAAATAACAAGCGATCTTCACAAGAAGTAAGGTGTATACACGTCGCGCGATACTGTCGCCAACAGCCATACCGCGCGTAGTGCAGCGGTTCTCGTCTGTTCACCGGCGTTAAGATCCGTTGGCCGTGGTTAGTACTTGGATGCATGCTCGGCTGGGAACTCGATGTGCTGTTGGCTTCTTTCATTTTGCATTTTTCCTTCGGTTTCGCTGTTGCTTAGCGATAATGATGCGGTCCCGCACGCTGGCGCCACTCTTACCTCTCTGTACACTAAGGGGCGAATCTGTGGCCACAATAAAATGAAAGGTTCTGTCGTGTGTTTGTCGATTTTTGGTCTCTCCCAGTCGTTTCTCCCTCCTGCCCTCTACATATATGCCCATTTCCAAGCGTCAGCTTTCGCGTCAGCCGAGCAAAGTCGAGACAAGTCGACACATGGAGACACACGATGCTGAGAAACGAAACCCGCAGACTAGCGCCCTGGCAGCACGGACTGAGACGAGGGGCGAAGGAAAACTATTCGTACCGCGACAGTTCGCAGTTTCGAAGATCGCGTTTCGTTACGTGGAATACCCGTAGAAGAAAAATGTACGTTCTGTGCGGTGGCCGGGAATCGAACCCGGATCAACTGCTTGGGAAGCAACCATGCTGACCGTTACACCACCACCGCGTTGTGCTGCGTCCCACCCACGCCCTGATGTGTCGGCTACCCTCCTGCCATCAGAGGCCGAAGGCGATGGCGCTGTAGGCGCTCAACGCCAGGCCAGAGGTGAGCACCTCTGAACGCAGTGCGTTGGTGCTGCTAGGGCGATGTAGCGTAACTAGAAGCAGAACTGACAGCCGTTGAAAAACTGCCCTTTAAGTTACAGCTGGGCGATAAAACAAATATCTAATGTGACGTACTTACTGATGATCCAGAGACGATTCAGCATACGTGTGCCAAACCAGAAGTAGAAAGCGCCTAAGTATCACAATATTAAGTTGGTTAGTTTGATGCTAGCCTGGAGCATATCATTAGCTTCCCCTGAGGGCGAAATGCACAGCGGAGCCGTTGCTAGGGAACGGCCTTTTGTGTCGTTTTTTGTTTTCTCTGCGTCAATGTGAATATTGATAACTACAGTTCTGCTCGTTCCACTCAAGGCAGATGGCGACGGAAAACAATGGTTTAAGGCACCATGTTTAAGCTGTGGTTCCCGAAAGGGAGGGTGGGGTGCAACCTCACATCTGACAACTCGTTTTAAATACTCTAAAACCAACGTAATTCCTTCACACAAGAAAAAAACACGCTAATTTCGCCGTCAGGCTCTGGAGATGTTCCTAGAAACGACGGTAGTAGAGACTTTGCGCTCACACGTCAGATTGGCCGAGCGGTCTAAGGCGCCAGATTTAAGCTCTGGTTCCCTAAGGGGAGCGTGGGTTCGAACCCCACATCTGACAATGCATTTTAAATATTTCAAAATTACCAATTTCGTACATGCGGGAAAACAAGTAAATTACGCGGGAACAGGTTCCACAGATACTACTAGAAACGGCAGTGACTATGGTGCTTGCCTTGCAAGTTTGATTGTCTGGCGGTCAGAAAGAATGGAAAGCTGCTAGGAGACATGGCTTTCAGCCACGAGGCCCGTATTCGATTCCCGGTAGCCGAACATACTTTCGTTTGCTGAGTCTTGGTTATTCTCACGGCATTTACGATACCTTTGTGTTGTGGTTTTTGGGGTCCAAGCATCAGGCAAGCAAACGTGAACGAAAGCAGGGGTATTGGACTGCAGACGTGCCACATTGCGTAGCTCGATAGCTGAGTAAGTTAGAGCGTCGTGCTGTGAACACAAAGGCCACGTATTCGACCGCACCAAGTGCCATTTCATTTTACGCCCCTAAAAGACAATGCTTCCTCCAGCGAGACACTGCCAGGTAAATAACAAGCGATCTTCACAAGAAGTAAGGTGTATACACGTCGCGCGATACTGTCGCCAACAGCCATACCGCGCGTAGTGCAGCGGTTCTCGTCTGTTCACCGGCGTTAAGATCCGTTGGCCGTGGTTAGTACTTGGATGCATGCTCGGCTGGGAACTCGATGTGCTGTTGGCTTCTTTCATTTTGCATTTTTCCTTCGGTTTCGCTGTTGCTTAGCGATAATGATGCGGTCCCGCACGCTGGCGCCACTCTTACCTCTCTGTACACTAAGGGGCGAATCTGTGGCCACAATAAAATGAAAGGTTCTGTCGTGTGTTTGTCGATTTTTGGTCTCTCCCAGTCGTTTCTCCCTCCTGCCCTCTACATATATGCCCATTTCCA